>NW_026990951.1:0-32128 GCF_036250125.1 Pseudopipra pipra
CCTAAGGAAAAAAAGTCTGGAAGCTTTGGCTTGGAGGTGCAGTTGTTGGGGCAGCCTGGGCACTTCTTGGGCAGCAAAGAGCTCTCTGTGGTGGCACCTTTTGTCTGGCAGAAATCTTCATTTGGATTCAATTTTTCAGGAGGTGGGACAGGACATTGCAGCACAGGGCTGAAAAAAGGGAACAGCAGGCCTTTCCCTAGGAAAAACAGTCTGGAAGCTTTGGCTTTGAGGTGCATTTGGTGGGGCAGCCTGGGTACTTCTTGGGTAGCAAAAATCTTTCTGTAGTGGCACCTTTTGCCTGGCAAGAATCTGCATTTGGAGCAAACTTTTCAGGAGTTGGGACCGGCCATTGCAGCGCAGGGCTGAAAAAAGGGAACAGCAGGCCTTTTCCTAATGAAAAAAACTCTGGAAGCTTTGGCTTTGAGGTGCAGTTGGTGGGGCAGCCGGGGCACTTCTTGGGCAGCAAGACCTTTCTGTGGTGGCACCTTTTGTATGGCAGAAATCTTCATTTGGATTCTATATTTCAGGAGGTGGGACCGGCCATTGCAGCACAGGGCTGAGAAAAGGGAACAGCAGCCCTTTCCCTAAGGAAAAAAAGTCTGGAACCTTTGGCTTCAGGTGTAGTTGGTGCAGCCTGGGCACTTCTTGTACAGCAAGAGTTTTCTGTGGTGGCACCTTTTGTCTGGCATCAATCTTCATTTGCCTTCAATTTTTCAAAAGGTGGGACGGGCCATTGCAGCGCAGGGCAGAAAAAAGGGAACAGCAGCTCTTTCCCTAAGGAAAAAAAGTGTGGAACCTTTGGCTTTGAGGTGCAGTTATTGGGACAGCCTGGGCACTTCTTGGGCAGCAAAGAGCTCTCTGTGGTGGCACTTTTGACTGGCATCAATCTTCATTTGCTTTCAATTTTTTCAGGAGGTGGGACAGGCCATTGCAACGCAGGGCAGAAAAAAAGGGAACAGCAGCTCATTCCACCATGAAAAAAAGTCTGGAAGCTTTGGCTCGGAGGTGCAGTTGTTGGGGCAGCCTGGGCACTTCTTGGGCAGCAAAGAGATTTCTGTGGTGGCACCTTCTGTCTGGCAGGAATCTTCATTTGGAGCAAATTTTTCAGGAGGTGGGACCGGCCATTGCAGCGCAGGGCTGAAAAAAGGGAACAGCACCTCTATCCCTAAGGAAAAAAGTCTGGAAGCTTAGGCTTTGAGATGAAGTTGGTGGGGCAGCCTGGGCACTTCTTGGGCAGCAAAGAGCTTTCTGTGGTGGCACCTTTTGTCTGGCAGGAATCTTCATTTGGATTCAATTTTCCAGGAGGTGGGACAGGCCATTGCAGCACAGGGCTGAAAAAAGGGAACAGCAGCTCTTTCCATTAGGAAAAAAAGTCTGGAAGCTTTGGCTTGGAGGTGCAG
The DNA here is from genome assembly GCF_036250125.1 of Pseudopipra pipra. NCBI lineage: Eukaryota > Metazoa > Chordata > Aves > Passeriformes > Pipridae > Pseudopipra > Pseudopipra pipra. The sequence continues at coordinate 1,401 of NW_026990951.1, forward strand.
TTGGTGAGGCAGCCTGGGCACTTCTTGGGCAGTACGAGTTTTCTGTGGTGGCACCTTTTGTCTGGCAGAAATCTTCATTTGGATTCTATTTCTCAGGAGGTGGGACAGGTCATTGCAGCATAGGGCTGAAAAAAGGGAACAGCAGCTCTTTCCCTAAGGAAAACAAGTCTGGAAGCTTTGGCTTGGAGGTGCAGTTGGTGGGGCAGCCTGGGCACTTCTTGGGAAGCCAGGAGCTTTCTGTGGTGGTACCTTTTTTCTGGCCGGAATCTTCATTTGCATTTAAATTTCAGGAGGTGGGACAGGCCATTGCAGCGCAGGGCTGAAAAAAGGGAACAGAAGCTCTTTCCCTAAGGAAAAACAGTCTGGAAGCTTTGGCTTTGAGTTGCAGTTCGTGGGGCAGCCTGGGCACTTCTTGGGCAGCAAAGAGCTTTCTGTGGTGGCACCTTTTGTCTGGCAGGAATCTTCATTTGGATTCTATTTCTCAGGAGGTGGGACAGGCCATTGCAGCGCAGGGCTGAAAAAAGGGAACAGCATCTTTCCCTAAGGAAAAAAAGTCTGGAAGCTTTGGCTTTGAGGTGTAGTTGTTGAGGCAGACTGGGCACTTCTTGGGCAGCAAAGAGCTTTCTGTGGTGGCAACTTTTGTCTAGCAGGAATCTTCATTTGGATTCAATTTTTCAAAAGGTGGGACCGGTCATTGCAGCACAGGGCAGAAAAAAGGGAACAGCAGCTAATTCCACCAGGAAAAAAAGTCTGGATGCTTTCGCTTCTGCTGCAGTTGGTGGGGAGCCTGGGCACTTCTTGGGCAGCCAGGAGCTTTCTGTGGTGGCACCTTTTTTCTGGCAGGAATCTTCATTTGCATTTAAATTTTAGGAGGTGGGACCGGCCATTCCAGCGCAGGGCTGAAAACAGGGAACAGAAGCTCTTTCCCTAAGGAAAAACAGTCTGGAAACTTTGGCTTTGAGGTGCAGTTGGTGGGGCAGCCTGGGCACTTCTTGGGCAGTAAAGAGCTTTCTGTGGTGGCACCTTTTGTCTGGCAGGAATCTTCATTTGGATTCTATTTCTCAGGAGGTGGGACATGCCATTGCAGCGCAGGGTTAAAAAAAGGGAACAGCATCTTTCCCGAAGGAAAAACAGTCTGGAAGCTTTGGCTTGGAGGTGCAGTTGGTGGGGCAGACTGGGCACTTCTTGGGCAGCAAAGAGTTTTCTGTGGTGGCACCTTTTGTCTGGCAGGAATCTTCATTTGCTTTCAATTTTTCAAAAGGTGGGAGCGGTCATTGCAGCACAGGGCTGAAAAAAGGGAACAGCAGCTCTTTCCACCAGGAAAAAAAGTCTGGAAGCTTTGGCTTCTGCTGCAGTTGGTGGGGCAGCCTGGGCACTTCTTGGGCAGCAAGAGTTTTCTGTGGAGGCACCTTTTGTCTGGCAGCAATCTTTATTTGGAGTAAATTGTTCAGGAGGTGGGACAGGCCGTTGCATCGCAGGGCAGAAAAAAGGGAACAGAAGCTCTTTCCCTAAGGAAAAAAAGTCTGGAAGCTTTGGCTTGGAGGTGCAGTTGGTAGGGCAGCCTGGGCACTTCTTGGGCAGCCAGGAGCTTTCTGTGGTGGCACCTTTTTTCTGGCAGGAATCTTCATTTGCATTTAAATTTCAGGAGGTGGGACCGGCCATTCCAGCGCAGGGCTGAAAAAAGGGAACAGAAGCTCTTTCCCTAGGAAAAACAGTCTGGAAGCTTTGGCTTTGAGGTGTAGTTGTTGGGGCAGCCTGGGCACTTCTTGGGCAGCAAAGAGCTTTCTGTGGGGGCACCTTTTGTCTGGCACGAATCTTCATTTAGATTCAATTTTTCAGGAGGTGGGACAGGATATTGCAGAGCAGGGCTGAAAAAAGGGAACAGCAGCTCTTTCCCTAAGGAAATACAGTCTGGAAGCTTTGGCTTGGAGGTGCAGTTGGTGGGGCAGCCTGGGCACTTCTTGGGCAGCAAGAGTTTTCTGTGGTGCTATCTTTTGTATGGCAGAAATCTTCATTTGGATTCTATTTTTCAGGAGGTGGGACAGGTCATTGCAGCATAGGGCTGAAAAAAGGGAACAGAAGCTCTTTCCCTAAGGAAATACAGTCTGGAAGCTTTGGCTTGGAGGTGCAGTTGGTGGGGCAGACTGGGCACTTCTTGGGCAGCAAAGAGCTTTCTGTGGGGGCACCTTTTGTCTGGCAGGAATCTTCATTTGGATTCAATTTTTCAGGAGGTGGGACAGGATAATGCAGAGCAGAGTTGAAAAAAGGGAACAGCAGCTCTGTCCCTAAGGAAAAAAGTCTGGAAGCTTTGGATTGGAGGTGCAGTTGGTGGGGCAGCCTGGGCACTTTTTGGGCAGCAAGAGTTTTCTGTGGTGGCACCTTTTGTATGGCAGAAATCTTCATTTGGATTCTATTTTTCAGGAGGTGGGACAGGTCATTGCAGCATAGGGCTGAAAAAAGTGAACAGCAGGCCTTTCCCTAGGAAAAACAGTCTGGAAGCTTTGGCTTAGAGGTGCAGTTGGTGGGGCAGCCTGGGCACTTTTTGGGCAGCAAAGAGCTTTCTGTGGTGGCACCTTTTGTCTGGCAGGAATCTTCATTTGCTTTCAATTTTTTAAAAGGTGGGACCGGCCATTGCAACGCAGGGCTGAAAAAAGGGAACAGCAGCTCTTTCTCTAATGAAAAAAAGGCTGGAAGCTTTGGCTTGGAGGTGCAGTAGGTGGGTCAGCCTGGGCACTTTTTGGGCAGCAAGAGTTTTCTGTTGTGGCACCTTTTGTATGGCAGAAATCTTCATTTGGATTCGATTTTTCAGGAGGTGGGACAGGTCATTGCAGCATAGGGCTGAAAAAAGTGAACAGCAGGCCTTTCCCTAGGAAAAACAGTTTGGAAGCTTTGGCTTGGAGGTGCAGTTGGTGGGGCAGCCTGGGCACTTCTTGGGCAGCAAAGAGCTTTCTGTGGTGGCACCTTTTGTCTGGCAGGAATCTTCATTTGCTTTCAATTTTTTAAAAGGTGGGACCTGCCATTGCAACGCAGGGCAGAAAAAAGGGAACAGCAGCTCTTTCGCTAAGGAAAAAAAGTCTGGAAGCTTTGGCTTGGAGTGCAGTTGGTGGGGCAGCCTGGGCACTTCTTGGGCAGCCAGGAGCTTTCTGTGGTCGTACCTTTTTTCTGGCAGGAATCTTCATTTGCAATTAAATTTCAGGAGGTGGGACCGGCCATTCCAGCGCAGGGCTGAAAAAAGGGAACAGAAGCTCTTTCCCTAGGAAAAACAGTCTGGAAGCTTTGGCTTTGAGGTGTAGTTGTTGGGGCAGCCTGGGCACTTCTTGGGCAGCAAAGAGCTTTCTGTGGTGGCACCTTTTGTCTGGCAGCAATCGTCATTTGGATTCTATTTTCCAGGAGGTGGGACAGGCCATTGCAGCGCAGGGCTGTAAAAAGGGAAAACCATCTTTCCCTAAGGAAAAAAAGCCTGGAAGCATTGGCTTTGAGGTGTAGTTGTTGGGGCAGACTGGGCACTTCTTGGGCAGCAAAGAGTTTTCTGTGGTGGCACCCTTTGTCTGGCAGGAATCTTCATTTGCATTTAAATTTCAGGAGGTGGGACAGGCCATTCCAGCGCAGGGCTGAAAAAAGGGAACAGCAGCTCTTTCCACCAGGAAAAACAGTGTGGAAGCTTTGGGTTTGAGGTGCAGTTGGTGGGGCAGCCTGGGCACATCTTGGGAGGCAAGAGTTTTCTCTGGTGGCACCTTTTGTCTGGCAGCAATCTTTATTTGGAGTAAATTGTTCAGGAGGTGGGACACGCCATTGCATCGCAGGGCTGAAAAAAGGGAACAGCAGGCCTTTCCCTAGGAAAAACAGTCTGGAAGCTTTGGCTTGGAGGTGCAGTTGGTGGGGCAGACTGGGCACTTCTTGGGCAGCAAAGAGATTTCTGTGGTGGCACCTTTTGTCTGGCAGGAATCTTCATTTGCTTTCAATTATTCAAAAGGTGGGACCGGCCATTGCAGCGCAGGGTTAAAAAAAGGGAACAGCATCTTTCCCTAAGGAAAAAAAGTCTGGAAGCTTTGGCTTTGAGGTGCCGTTGGTGGGGCAGCCTGGGCACTTCTTGGGTAGCAAAGAGCTCTCTGTGGTAGAACCTTTTGTCTGGCAGAAATCTGCATTTGGATTCTATATTTCAAAAGGTGGGACAGGCCATTGCAGCACAGAGCTGAGAAAAGGGAACAGCAGGCCTTTCCCTAGGAAAAACAGTCTGGATGCTTTGCCTTTGAGGTGCAGTTGTTGGGGCAGACTAGGCACTTTTTGGGCAGCAAGGCTTTTCTGTGGTGGCACATTTTGTCTAGCAGGAATCTTCATTTGGATTGAATTTTCCAGGATGGTTGGACCGGCCATTGCAGCACAGGGCTGAAAAAAGGGAACAGCAGCTCTTTCCACCAGGAAAAATCTCTGGATCCTTTTGCTTCTGCTGCAGTTGGTGGGGCAGCCTGGGCACTTCATGGGCAGCAAGAATTTTCTGTTGTGGCACCTTTTGTGTGGCAAGAATCGTCATTTGGAGTAAATTATTCAGAAGATGGGACAGACCATTGCAGTGCAGGGCAGAAAAAAGCGAACAGCAGCTCTTTCCCTAAGGAAAAAAAGTCTGGAAGCTTTGGCTTGGAGGTGCAGTTGTTGGGGCAGCCTGGGCACTTCTTGGGCAGCAAAGAGCTCTCTGTGGTGGCACCTTTTGTCTGGCAGAAATCTTCATTTGGATTCAATTTTTCAGGAGGTGGGACAGGACATTGCAGCACAGGGCTGAAAAAAGGGAACAGCAGGCCTTTCCCTAGGAAAAACAGTCTGGAAGCTTTGGCTTTGAGGTGCATTTGGTGGGGCAGCCTGGGTACTTCTTGGTAGCAAAAATCTTTCTGTAGTGGCACCTTTTGCCTGGCAAGAATCTGCATTTGGAGCAAACTTTTCAGGAGTTGGGACCGGCCATTGCAGCGCAGGGCTGAAAAAAGGGAACAGCAGGCCTTTTCCTAATGAAAAAAACTCTGGAAGCTTTGGCTTTGAGGTGCAGTTGGTGGGGCAGCCGGGGCACTTCTTGGGCAGCAAGACCTTTCTGTGGTGGCACCTTTTGTATGGCAGAAATCTTCATTTGGATTCTATATTTCAGGAGGTGGGACCGGCCATTGCAGCACAGGGCTGAGAAAAGGGAACAGCAGCCCTTTCCCTAAGGAAAAAAAGTCTGGAACCTTTGGCTTCAGGTGTAGTTGGTGCAGCCTGGGCACTTCTTGTACAGCAAGAGTTTTCTGTGGTGGCACCTTTTGTCTGGCATCAATCTTCATTTGCCTTCAATTTTTCAAAAGGTGGGACGGGCCATTGCAGCGCAGGGCAGAAAAAAGGGAACAGCAGCTCTTTCCCTAAGGAAAAAAAGTGTGGAACCTTTGGCTTTGAGGTGCAGTTATTGGGACAGCCTGGGCACTTCTTGGGCAGCAAAGAGCTCTCTGTGGTGGCACTTTTGACTGGCATCAATCTTCATTTGCTTTCAATTTTTTCAGGAGGTGGGACAGGCCATTGCAACGCAGGGCAGAAAAAAAGGGAACAGCAGCTCATTCCACCATGAAAAAAAGTCTGGAAGCTTTGGCTCGGAGGTGCAGTTGTTGGGGCAGCCTGGGCACTTCTTGGGCAGCAAAGAGATTTCTGTGGTGGCACCTTCTGTCTGGCAGGAATCTTCATTTGGAGCAAATTTTTCAGGAGGTGGGACCGGCCATTGCAGCGCAGGGCTGAAAAAAGGGAACAGCACCTCTATCCCTAAGGAAAAAAGTCTGGAAGCTTAGGCTTTGAGATGAAGTTGGTGGGGCAGCCTGGGCACTTCTTGGGCAGCAAAGAGCTTTCTGTGGTGGCACCTTTTGTCTGGCAGGAATCTTCATTTGGATTCAATTTTCCAGGAGGTGGGACAGGCCATTGCAGCACAGGGCTGAAAAAAGGGAACAGCAGCTCTTTCCATTAGGAAAAACAGTCTGGAAGCTTTGGCTTGGAGGTGCAGTTGGTGAGGCAGCCTGGGCACTTCTTGGGCAGTACGAGTTTTCTGTGGTGGCACCTTTTGTCTGGCAGAAATCTTCATTTGGATTCTATTTCTCAGGAGGTGGGACAGGTCATTGCAGCATAGGGCTGAAAAAAGGGAACAGCAGCTCTTTCCCTAAGGAAAACAAGTCTGGAAGCTTTGGCTTGGAGGTGCAGTTGGTGGGGCAGCCTGGGCACTTCTTGGGAAGCCAGGAGCTTTCTGTGGTGGTACCTTTTTTCTGGCCGGAATCTTCATTTGCATTTAAATTTCAGGAGGTGGGACAGGCCATTGCAGCGCAGGGCTGAAAAAAGGGAACAGCAGCTCTTTCCCTAAGGAAAAACAGTCTGGAAGCTTTGGCTTTGAGTTGCAGTTCGTGGGGCAGCCTGGGCACTTCTTGGGCAGCAAAGAGCTTTCTGTGGTGGCACCTTTTGTCTGGCAGGAATCTTCATTTGGATTCTATTTCTCAGGAGGTGGGACAGGCCATTGCAGCGCAGGGCTGAAAAAAGGGAACAGCATCTTTCCCTAAGGAAAAAAAGTCTGGAAGCTTTGGCTTTGAGGTGTAGTTGTTGAGGCAGACTGGGCACTTCTTGGGCAGCAAAGAGCTTTCTGTGGTGGCAACTTTTGTCTAGCAGGAATCTTCATTTGGATTCAATTTTTCAAAAGGTGGGACCGGTCATTGCAGCACAGGGCAGAAAAAAGGGAACAGCAGCTAATTCCACCAGGAAAAAAAGTCTGGATGCTTTCGCTTCTGCTGCAGTTGGTGGGGAGCCTGGGCACTTCTTGGGCAGCCAGGAGCTTTCTGTGGTGGCACCTTTTTTCTGGCAGGAATCTTCATTTGCATTTAAATTTTAGGAGGTGGGACCGGCCATTCCAGCGCAGGGCTGAAAACAGGGAACAGAAGCTCTTTCCCTAAGGAAAAACAGTCTGGAAACTTTGGCTTTGAGGTGCAGTTGGTGGGGCAGCCTGGGCACTTCTTGGGCAGTAAAGAGCTTTCTGTGGTGGCACCTTTTGTCTGGCAGGAATCTTCATTTGGATTCTATTTCTCAGGAGGTGGGACATGCCATTGCAGCGCAGGGTTAAAAAAAGGGAACAGCATCTTTCCCGAAGGAAAAACAGTCTGGAAGCTTTGGCTTGGAGGTGCAGTTGGTGGGGCAGACTGGGCACTTCTTGGGCAGCAAAGAGTTTTCTGTGGTGGCACCTTTTGTCTGGCAGGAATCTTCATTTGCTTTCAATTTTTCAAAAGGTGGGAGCGGTCATTGCAGCACAGGGCTGAAAAAAGGGAACAGCAGCTCTTTCCACCAGGAAAAAAAGTCTGGAAGCTTTGGCTTCTGCTGCAGTTGGTGGGGCAGCCTGGGCACTTCTTGGGCAGCAAGAGTTTTCTGTGGAGGCACCTTTTGTCTGGCAGCAATCTTTATTTGGAGTAAATTGTTCAGGAGGTGGGACAGGCCGTTGCATCGCAGGGCAGAAAAAAGGGAACAGAAGCTCTTTCCCTAAGGAAAAAAAGTCTGGAAGCTTTGGCTTGGAGGTGCAGTTGGTAGGGCAGCCTGGGCACTTCTTGGGCAGCCAGGAGCTTTCTGTGGTGGCACCTTTTTTCTGGCAGGAATCTTCATTTGCATTTAAATTTCAGGAGGTGGGACCGGCCATTCCAGCGCAGGGCTGAAAAAAGGGAACAGAAGCTCTTTCCCTAGGAAAAACAGTCTGGAAGCTTTGGCTTTGAGGTGTAGTTGTTGGGGCAGCCTGGGCACTTCTTGGGCAGCAAAGAGCTTTCTGTGGGGGCACCTTTTGTCTGGCACGAATCTTCATTTAGATTCAATTTTTCAGGAGGTGGGACAGGATATTGCAGAGCAGGGCTGAAAAAAGGGAACAGCAGCTCTTTCCCTAAGGAAATACAGTCTGGAAGCTTTGGCTTGGAGGTGCAGTTGGTGGGGCAGCCTGGGCACTTCTTGGGCAGCAAGAGTTTTCTGTGGTGCTATCTTTTGTATGGCAGAAATCTTCATTTGGATTCTATTTTTCAGGAGGTGGGACAGGTCATTGCAGCATAGGGCTGAAAAAAGGGAACAGAAGCTCTTTCCCTAAGGAAATACAGTCTGGAAGCTTTGGCTTGGAGGTGCAGTTGGTGGGGCAGACTGGGCACTTCTTGGGCAGCAAAGAGCTTTCTGTGGGGGCACCTTTTGTCTGGCAGGAATCTTCATTTGGATTCAATTTTTCAGGAGGTGGGACAGGATAATGCAGAGCAGAGTTGAAAAAAGGGAACAGCAGCTCTGTCCCTAAGGAAAAAAGTCTGGAAGCTTTGGATTGGAGGTGCAGTTGGTGGGGCAGCCTGGGCACTTTTTGGGCAGCAAGAGTTTTCTGTGGTGGCACCTTTTGTATGGCAGAAATCTTCATTTGGATTCTATTTTTCAGGAGGTGGGACAGGTCATTGCAGCATAGGGCTGAAAAAAGTGAACAGCAGGCCTTTCCCTAGGAAAAACAGTCTGGAAGCTTTGGCTTAGAGGTGCAGTTGGTGGGGCAGCCTGGGCACTTTTTGGGCAGCAAAGAGCTTTCTGTGGTGGCACCTTTTGTCTGGCAGGAATCTTCATTTGCTTTCAATTTTTTAAAAGGTGGGACCGGCCATTGCAACGCAGGGCTGAAAAAAGGGAACAGCAGCTCTTTCTCTAATGAAAAAAAGGCTGGAAGCTTTGGCTTGGAGGTGCAGTAGGTGGGTCAGCCTGGGCACTTTTTGGGCAGCAAGAGTTTTCTGTTGTGGCACCTTTTGTATGGCAGAAATCTTCATTTGGATTCGATTTTTCAGGAGGTGGGACAGGTCATTGCAGCATAGGGCTGAAAAAAGTGAACAGCAGGCCTTTCCCTAGGAAAAACAGTTTGGAAGCTTTGGCTTGGAGGTGCAGTTGGTGGGGCAGCCTGGGCACTTCTTGGGCAGCAAAGAGCTTTCTGTGGTGGCACCTTTTGTCTGGCAGGAATCTTCATTTGCTTTCAATTTTTTAAAAGGTGGGACCTGCCATTGCAACGCAGGGCAGAAAAAAGGGAACAGCAGCTCTTTCGCTAAGGAAAAAAAGTCTGGAAGCTTTGGCTTGGAGGTGCAGTTGGTGGGGCAGCCTGGGCACTTCTTGGGCAGCCAGGAGCTTTCTGTGGTCGTACCTTTTTTCTGGCAGGAATCTTCATTTGCAATTAAATTTCAGGAGGTGGGACCGGCCATTCCAGCGCAGGGCTGAAAAAAGGGAACAGAAGCTCTTTCCCTAGGAAAAACAGTCTGGAAGCTTTGGCTTTGAGGTGTAGTTGTTGGGGCAGCCTGGGCACTTCTTGGGCAGCAAAGAGCTTTCTGTGGTGGCACCTTTTGTCTGGCAGCAATCGTCATTTGGATTCTATTTTCCAGGAGGTGGGACAGGCCATTGCAGCGCAGGGCTGAAAAAAGGGAAAACCATCTTTCCCTAAGGAAAAAAAGCCTGGAAGCATTGGCTTTGAGGTGTAGTTGTTGGGGCAGACTGGGCACTTCTTGGGCAGCAAAGAGTTTTCTGTGGTGGCACCCTTTGTCTGGCAGGAATCTTCATTTGCATTTAAATTTCAGGAGGTGGGACAGGCCATTCCAGCGCAGGGCTGAAAAAAGGGAACAGCAGCTCTTTCCACCAGGAAAAACAGTGTGGAAGCTTTGGGTTTGAGGTGCAGTTGGTGGGGCAGCCTGGGCACATCTTGGGAGGCAAGAGTTTTCTCTGGTGGCACCTTTTGTCTGGCAGCAATCTTTATTTGGAGTAAATTGTTCAGGAGGTGGGACACGCCATTGCATCGCAGGGCTGAAAAAAGGGAACAGCAGGCCTTTCCCTAGGAAAAACAGTCTGGAAGCTTTGGCTTGGAGGTGCAGTTGGTGGGGCAGACTGGGCACTTCTTGGGCAGCAAAGAGATTTCTGTGGTGGCACCTTTTGTCTGGCAGGAATCTTCATTTGCTTTCAATTATTCAAAAGGTGGGACCGGCCATTGCAGCGCAGGGTTAAAAAAAGGGAACAGCATCTTTCCCTAAGGAAAAAAAGTCTGGAAGCTTTGGCTTTGAGGTGCCGTTGGTGGGGCAGCCTGGGCACTTCTTGGGTAGCAAAGAGCTCTCTGTGGTAGAACCTTTTGTCTGGCAGAAATCTGCATTTGGATTCTATATTTCAAAAGGTGGGACAGGCCATTGCAGCACAGAGCTGAGAAAAGGGAACAGCAGGCCTTTCCCTAGGAAAAACAGTCTGGATGCTTTGCCTTTGAGGTGCAGTTGTTGGGGCAGACTAGGCACTTTTTGGGCAGCAAGGCTTTTCTGTGGTGGCACATTTTGTCTAGCAGGAATCTTCATTTGGATTGAATTTTCCAGGATGGTTGGACCGGCCATTGCAGCACAGGGCTGAAAAAAGGGAACAGCAGCTCTTTCCACCAGGAAAAATCTCTGGATCCTTTTGCTTCTGCTGCAGTTGGTGGGGCAGCCTGGGCACTTCATGGGCAGCAAGAATTTTCTGTTGTGGCACCTTTTGTGTGGCAAGAATCGTCATTTGGAGTAAATTATTCAGAAGATGGGACAGACCATTGCAGTGCAGGGCAGAAAAAAGCGAACAGCAGCTCTTTCCCTAAGGAAAAAAAGTCTGGAAGCTTTGGCTTGGAGGTGCAGTTGTTGGGGCAGCCTGGGCACTTCTTGGGCAGCAAAGAGCTCTCTGTGGTGGCACCTTTTGTCTGGCAGAAATCTTCATTTGGATTCAATTTTTCAGGAGGTGGGACAGGACATTGCAGCACAGGGCTGAAAAAAGGGAACAGCAGGCCTTTCCCTAGGAAAAACAGTCTGGAAGCTTTGGCTTTGAGGTGCATTTGGTGGGGCAGCCTGGGTACTTCTTGGGTAGCAAAAATCTTTCTGTAGTGGCACCTTTTGCCTGGCAAGAATCTGCATTTGGAGCAAACTTTTCAGGAGTTGGGACCGGCCATTGCAGCGCAGGGCTGAAAAAAGGGAACAGCAGGCCTTTTCCTAATGAAAAAAACTCTGGAAGCTTTGGCTTTGAGGTGCAGTTGGTGGGGCAGCCGGGGCACTTCTTGGGCAGCAAGACCTTTCTGTGGTGGCACCTTTTGTATGGCAGAAATCTTCATTTGGATTCTATATTTCAGGAGGTGGGACCGGCCATTGCAGCACAGGGCTGAGAAAAGGGAACAGCAGCCCTTTCCCTAAGGAAAAAAAGTCTGGAACCTTTGGCTTCAGGTGTAGTTGGTGCAGCCTGGGCACTTCTTGTACAGCAAGAGTTTTCTGTGGTGGCACCTTTTGTCTGGCATCAATCTTCATTTGCCTTCAATTTTTCAAAAGGTGGGACGGGCCATTGCAGCGCAGGGCAGAAAAAAGGGAACAGCAGCTCTTTCCCTAAGGAAAAAAAGTGTGGAACCTTTGGCTTTGAGGTGCAGTTATTGGGACAGCCTGGGCACTTCTTGGGCAGCAAAGAGCTCTCTGTGGTGGCACTTTTGACTGGCATCAATCTTCATTTGCTTTCAATTTTTTCAGGAGGTGGGACAGGCCATTGCAACGCAGGGCAGAAAAAAAGGGAACAGCAGCTCATTCCACCATGAAAAAAAGTCTGGAAGCTTTGGCTCGGAGGTGCAGTTGTTGGGGCAGCCTGGGCACTTCTTGGGCAGCAAAGAGATTTCTGTGGTGGCACCTTCTGTCTGGCAGGAATCTTCATTTGGAGCAAATTTTTCAGGAGGTGGGACCGGCCATTGCAGCGCAGGGCTGAAAAAAGGGAACAGCACCTCTATCCCTAAGGAAAAAAGTCTGGAAGCTTAGGCTTTGAGATGAAGTTGGTGGGGCAGCCTGGGCACTTTTTGGGCAGCAAGAGTTTTCTGTGGTGGCACCTTTTGTATGGCAGAAATCTTCATTTGGATTCTATTTTTCAGGAGGTGGGACAGGTCATTGCAGAATAGGGCTGAAAAAAGTGAACAGCAGGCCTTTCCCTAGGAAAAACAGTCTGGAAGCTTTGGCTTGGAGGTGCAGTTGGTAGGGCAGCCTGGGCACTTCTTGGGCAGCCAGGAGCTTTCTGTGGTGGCACCTTTTTTCTGGCAGGAATCTTCATTTGCATTTAAATTTCAGGAGGTGGGACCGGCCATTCCAGCGCAGGGCTGAAAAAAGGGAACCGAAGCTCTTTCCCTAGGAAAAACAGTCTGGAAGCTTTGGCTTTGAGGTGTAGTTGTTGGGGCAGCCTAGGCACTTCTTGGGCAGCAAAGAGCTTTCTGTGGGGGCACCTTTTGTCTGGCACGAATCTTCATTTAGATTCAATTTTTCAGGAGGTGGGACAGAATATTGCAGAGCAGGGCTGAAAAAAGGGAACAGCAGCTCTTTCCCTAAGGAAATACAGTCTGGAAGCTTTGGCTTGGAGGTGCAGTTGGTGGGGCAGCCTGGGCACTTCTTGGGCAGCAAGAGTTTTCTGTGGTGCTATCTTTTGTATGGCAGAAATCTTCATTTGGATTCTATTTTTCAGGAGGTGGGACAGGTCATTGCAGCATAGGGCTGAAAAAAGGGAACAGAAGCTCTTTCCCTAAGGAAATACAGTCTGGAAGCTTTGGCTTGGAGGTGCAGTTGGTGGGGCAGACTGGGCACTTCTTGGGCAGCAAAGAGCTTTCTGTGGGGGCACCTTTTGTCTGGCAGGAATCTTCATTTGGATTCAATTTTTCAGGAGGTGGGACAGGATAATGCAGAGCAGAGTTGAAAAAAGGGAACAGCAGCTCTTTCCCTAAGGAAAAAAGTCTGGAAGCTTTGGATTGGAGGTGCAGTTGGTGGGGCAGCCTGGGCACTTTTTGGGCAGCAAGAGTTTTCTGTGGTGGCACCTTTTGTATGGCAGAAATCTTCATTTGGATTCTATTTTTCAGGAGGTGGGACAGGTCATTGCAGCATAGGGCTGAAAAAAGTGAACAGCAGGCCTTTCCCTAGGAAAAACAGTCTGGAAGCTTTGGCTTGGCGGTGCAGTTGTTGTGGCAGCCTGGGCACCTCTTGGGCAGCAAAGAGCTTTCTGTGGGGGCACCTTTTGTATGGCAGCAATCTTCATTTGGATTCTATTTCTCAGGAGGTGGGACAGGATAATGCAGCATAGGGCTGAAAAAAGGGAACAGAAGCTCTTTCCCTAATGAAAAAAAAGCTGGAAGCTTTGGCTTGGAGGTGCAGTTGGTGGGGCAGACTGGGCACTTCTTGGGCAGCAAAGATCTTTCTGTGGTGGCACCTTTTGTCTGGCAGCAATCTTCATTTGGATTCAATTTTTCAGGAGGTGGGACAGGTCATTGCAGCATAGGGCTGAAAAAAGGGAACAGCAGGCCTTTCCCTAGGAAAAACAGTCTGGAAGCTTTGGCTTGGAGGTGCAGTTGGTGGGGCAGCCTGGGCACTTCTTGGGCAGCAAAGAGCTTTCTGTGGTGGCACCTTTTGTCTGGCAGGAATCTTCATTTGCTTTCAATTTTTTAAAAGGTGGGAACGGCCATTGCAACGCAGGGCAGAAAAAAGGGAACAGCAGCTCTTTCGCTAAGGAAAAAAAGTCTGGAAGCTTTGGCTTGGAGGTGCAGTTGGTGGGGCAGCCTGGGCACTTCTTGGGCAGCCAGGAGCTTTCTGTGGTCGTACCTTTTTTCTGGCAGGAATCTTCATTTGCAATTAAATTTCAGGAGGTGGGACCGGCCATTCCAGCGCAGGGCTGAAAAAAGGGAACAGAAGCTCTTTCCCTAGGAAAAACAGTCTGGAAGCTTTGGCTTTGAGGTGTAGTTGTTGGGGCAGCCTGGGCACTTCTTGGGCAGCAAAGAGCTTTCTGTGGTGGCACCTTTTGTCTGGCAGCAATCGTCATTTGGATTCTATTTCTCAGGAGGTGGGACAGGCCATTGCACCGCAGGGCTGAAAAAAGGGAAAACCATCTTTCCCTAAGGAAAAAAAGCCTGGAAGCATTGGCTTTGAGGTGTAGTTGTTGGGGCAGACTGGGCACTTCTTGGGCAGCAAAGAGTTTTCTGTGGTGGCACCTTTTGTCTGGCAGCAATCTTTATTTGGAGTAAATTGTTCAGGAGGTGGGACAGGCCATTGCATCGCAGGGCAGAAAAAAGGGATCAGCAGCTCTTTCCATTAGGAAAAACAGTCTGGAAGCTTTGGCTTGGAGGTGCTGTTTTTGGGGTAGCCTGGGCACTTCTTGGGCAGCAAAGAGCTTTCTGTGGTGGCACCCTTTGTCTGGCAGGAATCTTCATTTGCATTTAAATTTCAGGAGGTGGGACAGGCCATTCCAGCGCAGGGCTGAAAAAAGGGAACAGCAGCTCTTTCCACCAGGAAAAACAGTGTGGAAGCTTTGGGTTTGAGGTGCAGTTATTGGGACAGCCTGGGCACTTCTTGGGCAGCAAAGAGCTCTCTGTGGTGGCACTTTTGACTGGCATCAATCTTCATTTGCTTTCAATTTTTTCAGGAGGTGGGACAGGCCATTGCAACGCAGGGCAGAAAAAAAGGGAACAGCAGCTCATTCCACCATGAAAAAAAGTCTGGAAGCTTTGGCTCGGAGGTGCAGTTGTTGGGGCAGCCTGGGCACTTCTTGGGCAGCAAAGAGATTTCTGTGGTGGCACCTTCTGTCTGGCAGGAATCTTCATTTGGAGCAAATTTTTCAGGAGGTGGGACCGGCCATTGCAGCGCAGGGCTGAAAAAAGGGAACAGCACCTCTATCCCTAAGGAAAAAAGTCTGGAAGCTTAGGCTTTGAGATGAAGTTGGTGGGGCAGCCTGGGCACTTTTTGGGCAGCAAGAGTTTTCTGTGGTGGCACCTTTTGTATGGCAGAAATCTTCATTTGGATTCTATTTTTCAGGAGGTGGGACAGGTCATTGCAGAATAGGGCTGAAAAAAGTGAACAGCAGGCCTTTCCCTAGGAAAAACAGTCTGGAAGCTTTGGCTTGGAGGTGCAGTTGGTAGGGCAGCCTGGGCACTTCTTGGGCAGCCAGGAGCTTTCTGTGGTGGCACCTTTTTTCTGGCAGGAATCTTCATTTGCATTTAAATTTCAGGAGGTGGGACCGGCCATTCCAGCGCAGGGCTGAAAAAAGGGAACCGAAGCTCTTTCCCTAGGAAAAACAGTCTGGAAGCTTTGGCTTTGAGGTGTAGTTGTTGGGGCAGCCTAGGCACTTCTTGGGCAGCAAAGAGCTTTCTGTGGGGGCACCTTTTGTCTGGCACGAATCTTCATTTAGATTCAATTTTTCAGGAGGTGGGACAGAATATTGCAGAGCAGGGCTGAAAAAAGGGAACAGCAGCTCTTTCCCTAAGGAAATACAGTCTGGAAGCTTTGGCTTGGAGGTGCAGTTGGTGGGGCAGCCTGGGCACTTCTTGGGCAGCAAGAGTTTTCTGTGGTGCTATCTTTTGTATGGCAGAAATCTTCATTTGGATTCTATTTTTCAGGAGGTGGGACAGGTCATTGCAGCATAGGGCTGAAAAAAGGGAACAGAAGCTCTTTCCCTAAGGAAATACAGTCTGGAAGCTTTGGCTTGGAGGTGCAGTTGGTGGGGCAGACTGGGCACTTCTTGGGCAGCAAAGAGCTTTCTGTGGGGGCACCTTTTGTCTGGCAGGAATCTTCATTTGGATTCAATTTTTCAGGAGGTGGGACAGGATAATGCAGAGCAGAGTTGAAAAAAGGGAACAGCAGCTCTTTCCCTAAGGAAAAAAGTCTGGAAGCTTTGGATTGGAGGTGCAGTTGGTGGGGCAGCCTGGGCACTTTTTGGGCAGCAAGAGTTTTCTGTGGTGGCACCTTTTGTATGGCAGAAATCTTCATTTGGATTCTATTTTTCAGGAGGTGGGACAGGTCATTGCAGCATAGGGCTGAAAAAAGTGAACAGCAGGCCTTTCCCTAGGAAAAACAGTCTGGAAGCTTTGGCTTGGCGGTGCAGTTGTTGTGGCAGCCTGGGCACCTCTTGGGCAGCAAAGAGCTTTCTGTGGGGGCACCTTTTGTATGGCAGCAATCTTCATTTGGATTCTATTTCTCAGGAGGTGGGACAGGATAATGCAGCATAGGGCTGAAAAAAGGGAACAGAAGCTCTTTCCCTAATGAAAAAAAAGCTGGAAGCTTTGGCTTGGAGGTGCAGTTGGTGGGGCAGACTGGGCACTTCTTGGGCAGCAAAGATCTTTCTGTAGTGGCACCTTTTGTCTGGCAGCAATCTTCATTTGGATTCAATTTTTCAGGAGGTGGGACAGGTCATTGCAGCATAGGGCTGAAAAAAGGGAACAGCAGGCCTTTCCCTAGGAAAAACAGTCTGGAAGCTTTGGCTTGGAGGTGCAGTTGGTGGGGCAGCCTGGGCACTTCTTGGGCAGCAAAGAGCTTTCTGTGGTGGCACCTTTTGTCTGGCAGGAATCTTCATTTGCTTTCAATTTTTTAAAAGGTGGGAACGGCCATTGCAACGCAGGGCAGAAAAAAGGGAACAGCAGCTCTTTCGCTAAGGAAAAAAAGTCTGGAAGCTTTGGCTTGGAGGTGCAGTTGGTGGGGCAGCCTGGGCACTTCTTGGGCAGCCAGGAGCTTTCTGTGGTCGTACCTTTTTTCTGGCAGGAATCTTCATTTGCAATTAAATTTCAGGAGGTGGGACCGGCCATTCCAGCGCAGGGCTGAAAAAAGGGAACAGAAGCTCTTTCCCTAGGAAAAACAGTCTGGAAGCTTTGGCTTTGAGGTGTAGTTGTTGGGCAGCCTGGGCACTTCTTGGGCAGCAAAGAGCTTTCTGTGGTGGCACCTTTTGTCTGGCAGCAATCGTCATTTGGATTCTATTTCTCAGGAGGTGGGACAGGCCATTGCACCGCAGGGCTGAAAAAAGGGAAAACCATCTTTCCCTAAGGAAAAAAAGCCTGGAAGCATTGGCTTTGAGGTGTAGTTGTTGGGGCAGACTGGGCACTTCTTGGGCAGCAAAGAGTTTTCTGTGGTGGCACCTTTTGTCTGGCAGCAATCTTTATTTGGAGTAAATTGTTCAGGAGGTGGGACAGGCCATTGCATCGCAGGGCAGAAAAAAGGGATCAGCAGCTCTTTCCATTAGGAAAAACAGTCTGGAAGCTTTGGCTTGGAGGTGCTGTTTTTGGGGTAGCCTGGGCACTTCTTGGGCAGCAAAGAGCTTTCTGTGGTGGCACCCTTTGTCTGGCAGGAATCTTCATTTGCATTTAAATTTCAGGAGGTGGGACAGGCCATTCCAGCGCAGGGCTGAAAAAAGGGAACAGCAGCTCTTTCCACCAGGAAAAACAGTGTGGAAGCTTTGGGTTTGAGGTGCAGTTGGTGGGGCAGCCTGGGCACATCTTGGGAGGCAAGAGTTTTCTCTGGTGGCACCTTTTGTCTGGCAGCAATCTTTATTTGGAGTAAATTGTTCAGGAGGTGGGACACGCCATTGCATCGCAGGGCTGAAAAAAGGGAACAGCAGGCCTTTCCCTAGGAAAAACAGTCTGGAAGCTTTGGCTTGGAGGTGCAGTTGGTGGGGCAGACTGGGCACTTCTTGGGCAGCAAAGAGATTTCTGTGGTGGCACCTTTTGTCTGGCAGGAATCTTCATTTGCTTTCAATTTTTCAAAAGGTGGGACCGGCCATTGCAGCGCAGGGTTAAAAAAAGGGAACAGCATCTTTCCCTAAGGAAAAAATGTCTGGAAGCTTTGGCTTTGAGGTGCCGTTGGTGGGGCAGCCTGGGCACTTCTTGGGTAGCAAAGAGCTCTCTGTGGTAGAACCTTTTGTCTGGCAGAAATCTGCATTTGGATTCTATATTTCAAAAGGTGGGACAGGCCATTGCAGCACAGAGCTGAGAAAAGGGAACAGCAGGCCTTTCCCTAGGAAAAACAGTCTGGATGCTTTGCCTTTGAGGTGCAGTTGTTGGGGCAGACTAGGCACTTTTTGGGCAGCAAGGCTTTTCTGTGGTGGCACATTTTGTCTAGCAGGAATCTTCATTTGGATTGAATTTTCCAGGATGGTTGGACCGGCCATTGCAGCACAGGGCTGAAAAAAGGGAACAGCAGCTCTTTCCACCAGGAAAAATCTCTGGATCCTTTTGCTTCTGCTGCAGTTGGTGGGGCAGCCTGGGCACTTCATGGGCAGCAAGAATTTTCTGTTGTGGCACCTTTTGTGTGGCAAGAATCGTCATTTGGAGTAAATTATTCAGAATATGGGACAGACCATTGCATTGCAGGGCAGAAAAAAGCGAACAGCAGCTCTTTCCCTAAGGAAAAAAAGTCTGGAAGCTTTGGCTTGGAGGTGCAGTTGTTGGGGCAGCCTGGGCACTTCTTGGGCAGCAAAGAGCTCTCTGTGGTGGCACCTTTTGTCTGGCAGAAATCTTCATTTGGATTCAATTTTTCAGGAGGTGGGACAGGACATTGCAGCACAGGGCTGAAAAAAGGGAACAGCAGGCCTTTCCCTAGGAAAAACAGTCTGGAAGCTTTGGCTTTGAGGTGCATTTGGTGGGGCAGCCTGGGTACTTCTTGGGTAGCAAAAATCTTTCTGTAGTGGCACCTTTTGCCTGGCAAGAATCTGCATTTGGAGCAAACTTTTCAGGAGTTGGGACCGGCCATTGCAGCGCAGGGCTGAAAAAAGGGAACAGCAGGCCTTTTCCTAATGAAAAAAACTCTGGAAGCTTTGGCTTTGAGGTGCAGTTGGTGGGGCAGCCGGGGCACTTCTTGGGCAGCAAAGAGCTCTCTGTGGTGGCACTTTTGACTGGCATCAATCTTCATTTGCTTTCAATTTTTTCAGGAGGTGGGACAGGCCATTGCAACGCAGGGCAGAAAAAAAGGGAACAGCAGCTCATTCCACCATGAAAAAAAGTCTGGAAGCTTTGGCTTGGAGGTGCAGTTGTTGGGGCAGCCTGGGCACTTCTTGGGCAGCAAAGAGATTTCTGTGGTGGCACCTTCTGTCTGGCAGGAATCTTCATTTGGAGGTGGGACCGGCCATTGCAGCGCAGGGCTGAAAAAAGGGAACAGCACCTCTATCCCTAAGGAAAAAAGTCTGGAAGCTTAGGCTTTGAGATGAAGTTGGTGGGGCAGCCTGGGCACATCTTGGGCAGCAAAGAGCTTTCTGTGGTGGCACCTTTTGTCTGGCAGGAATCTTCATTTGGATTCAATTTTCCAGGAGGTCGGACAGGCCATTGCAGCACAGGGCTGAAAAAAGGGAACAGCAGGCCTTTCCCTAGGAAAAACAGTCTGGAAGCTTTGGCTTGGAGGTGCAGTTGGTGGGGCAGCCTGGGCACTTCTTGGGCAGCCAGGAGCTTTCTGTGGTCGTACCTTTTTTCTGGCAGGAATCTTCATTTGCATTTAAATTTCAGGAGGTGGGACAGGCAATTCCAGCGCAGGGTTGAAAAAAGGGAACAGCAGCTCTTTCCACCAGGAAAAACAGTGTGGAAGCTTTGGGTTTGAGGTGCAGTTGGTGGGGCAGCCTGGGCACATCTTGGGAGGCAAGAGTTTTCTCTGGTGGCACCTTTTGTCTGGCAGCAATCTTTATTTAGAGTAAATTGTTCAGGAGTTGGGACACGCCATTGCATCGCAGGGCTGAAAAAAGGGAACAGCTGCAGCCTGCAGGTTCTTGGGGAACCTCACTAATGACTGGCTGGCAACTGGATGTGGCACCATTCACCACCACACTCTCGGCCTGGCCATCCAGTTAGTTTTTAGCCCAGTGAAAAGTGCGCCTGTCCAAGCCATGGGCTGTCAGCTTCTCCAGGAGAATGCTGTGGGAAGAAAAGAAAGCATGGCTTTCTTCCAATATCCTTTTATTCTAAAATGTATGAATGTATTCTAAATGTATTCTAAAATAAACCATGCTTTGTGCTGGGAGCTTTTTGGCCTATTCCTCCAAGAATCTTAGTGCAAGCCAGTTGCACCTGGTTGACATAAGACTGTGTGGATGATCCCCAGGGCTGTGTAGCCCCAGGCAGGGACACACTTGTTGTCTTTTGCAGTGGACATTGAGCAGACCCTTGTGCTGTGTCAGCACTGCCTGCAGCCCCCCTTTTCCTAGGCCTTTCCCTAGGAAAAACAGTCTGGAAGCTTTGGCTTGGAGGTGCAGTTGGTGGGGCAGACTGGGCACTTCTTGGGCAGCAAAGAGATTTCTGTGGTGGCACCTTTTGTCTGGCAGGAATCTTCATTTGCTTTCAATTTTTCAAAAGGTGGGACCGGCCATTGCAGCGCAGGGTTAAAAAAAGGGAACAGCATCTTTCCCTAAGGAAAAAAAGTCTGGAAGCTTTGGCTTTGAGGTGCCGTTGGTGGGGCAGCCTGGGCACTTCTTGGGTAGCAAAGAGCTCTCTGTGGTAGAACCTTTTGTCTGGCAGAAATCTGCATTTGGATTCTATATTTCAAAAGGTGGGACAGGCCATTGCAGCACAGAGCTGAGAAAAGGGAACAGCAGGCCTTTCCCTAGGAAAAACAGTCTGGATGCTTTGCCTTTGAGGTGCAGTTGTTGGGGCAGACTAGGCACTTTTTGGGCAGCAAGGCTTTTCTGTGGTGGCACATTTTGTCTAGCAGGAATCTTCATTTGGATTGAATTTTCCAGGATGGTTGGACCGGCCATTGCAGCACAGGGCTGAAAAAAGGGAACAGCAGCTCTTTCCACCAGGAAAAATCTCTGGATCCTTTTGCTTCTGCTGCAGTTGGTGGGGCAGCCTGGGCACTTCATGGGCAGCAAGAATTTTCTGTTGTGGCACCTTTTGTGTGGCAAGAATCGTCATTTGGAGTAAATTATTCAGAAGATGGGACAGACCATTGCAGTGCAGGGCAGAAAAAAGCGAACAGCAGCTCTTTCCCTAAGGAAAAAAAGTCTGGAAGCTTTGGCTTGGAGGTGCAGTTGTTGGGGCAGCCTGGGCACTTCTTGGGCAGCAAAGAGCTCTCTGTGGTGGCACCTTTTGTCTGGCAGAAATCTTCATTTGGATTCAATTTTTCAGGAGGTGGGACAGGACATTGCAGCACAGGGCTGAAAAAAGGGAACAGCAGGCCTTTCCCTAGGAAAAACAGTCTGGAAGCTTTGGCTTTGAGGTGCATTTGGTGGGGCAGCCTGGGTACTTCTTGGGTAGCAAAAATCTTTCTGTAGTGGCACCTTTTGCCTGGCAAGAATCTGCATTTGGAGCAAACTTTTCAGGAGTTGGGACCGGCCATTGCAGCGCAGGGCTGAAAAAAGCGAACAGCAGGCCTTTTCCTAATGAAAAAAACTCTGGAAGCTTTGGCTTTGAGGTGCAGTTGGTGGGGCAGCCGGGGCACTTCTTGGGCAGCAAGACCTTTCTGTGGTGGCACCTTTTGTATGGCAGAAATCTTCATTTGGATTCTATATTTCAGGAGGTGGGACCGGCCATTGCAGCACAGGGCTGAGAAAAGGGAACAGCAGCCCTTTCCCTAAGGAAAAAAAGTCTGGAACCTTTGGCTTCAGGTGTAGTTGGTGCAGCCTGGGCACTTCTTGTACAGCAAGAGTTTTCTGTGGTGGCACCTTTTGTCTGGCATCAATCTTCATTTGCCTTCAATTTTTCAAAAGGTGGGACGGGCCATTGCAGCGCAGGGCAGAAAAAAGGGAACAGCAGCTCTTTCCCTAAGGAAAAAAAGTGTGGAACCTTTGGCTTTGAGGTGCAGTTATTGGGACAGCCTGGGCACTTCTTGGGCAGCAAAGAGCTCTCTGTGGTGGCACTTTTGACTGGCATCAATCTTCATTTGCTTTCAATTTTTTCAGGAGGTGGGACAGGCCATTGCAACGCAGGGCAGAAAAAAAGGGAACAGCAGCTCATTCCACCATGAAAAAAAGTCTGGAAGCTTTGGCTCGGAGGTGCAGTTGTTGGGGCAGCCTGGGCACTTCTTGGGCAGCAAAGAGATTTCTGTGGTGGCACCTTCTGTCTGGCAGGAATCTTCATTTGGAGCAAATTTTTCAGGAGGTGGGACCGGCCATTGCAGCGCAGGGCTGAAAAAAGGGAACAGCACCTCTATCCCTAAGGAAAAAAGTCTGGAAGCTTAGGCTTTGAGATGAAGTTGGTGGGGCAGCCTGGGCACTTCTTGGGCAGCAAAGAGCTTTCTGTGGTGGCACCTTTTGTCTGGCAGGAATCTTCATTTGGATTCAATTTTCCAGGAGGTGGGACAGGCCATTGCAGCACAGGGCTGAAAAAAGGGAACAGCAGCTCTTTCCATTAGGAAAAAAAGTCTGGAAGCTTTGGCTTGGAGGTGCAGTTGGTGAGGCAGCCTGGGCACTTCTTGGGCAGTACGAGTTTTCTGTGGTGGCGCCTTTTGTCTGGCAGAAATCTTCATTTGGATTCTATTTCTCAGGAGGTGGGACAGGTCATTGCAGCATAGGGCTGAAAAAAGGGAACAGCAGCTCTTTCCCTAAGGAAAACAAGTCTGGAAGCTTTGGCTTGGAGGTGCAGCTGGTGGGGCAGCCTGGGCACTTCTTGGGAAGCCAGGAGCTTTCTGTGGTGGTACCTTTTTTCTGGCTGGAATCTTCATTTGCATTTAAATTTCAGGAGGTGGGACAGGCCATTGCAGCGCAGGGCTGAAAAAAGGGAACAGAAGCTCTTTCCCTAAGGAAAAACAGTCTGGAAGCTTTGGCTTTGAGTTGCAGTTCGTGGGGCAGCCTGGGCACTTCTTGGGCAGCAAAGAGCTTTCTGTGGTGGCACCTTTTGTCTGGCAGGAATCTTCATTTGGATTCTATTTCTCAGGAGGTGGGACAGGCCATTGCAGCGCAGGGCTGAAAAAAGGGAACAGCATCTTTCCCTAAGGAAAAAAAGTCTGGAAGCTTTGGCTTTGAGGTGTAGTTGTTGGGGCAGACTGGGCACTTCTTGGGAAGGAAGAGTTTTCTGTGGTGGCACGTTTTGTCTGGCAGGAATCTTCATTTGCTTTCAATTTTTTAAAAGGTGGGGCTGACCATTGCAGGGCAAGGTTAAAAAAAGGGAACAGCAGCTCTTTCCCTAAGGAAAAAAAGTCTGGAAGCTTTGGCTTTGAGGTGTAGTTGTTGAGGCAGACTGGGCACTTCTTGGGCAGCAAAGAGCTTTCTGTGGTGGCAACTTTTGTCTAGCAGGAATCTTCATTTGGATTCAATTTTTCAAAAGGTGGGACCGGTCATTGCAGCACAGGGCAGAAAAAAGGGAACAGCAGCTAATTCCACCAGGAAAAAAAGTCTGGATGCTTTCGCTTCTGCTGCAGTTGGTGGGGAGCCTGGGCACTTCTTGGGCAGCCAGGAGCTTTCTGTGGTGGCACCTTTTGTCTGGCAGGAATCTTCATTTGCATTTAAATTTTAGGAGGTGGGACCGGCCATTCCAGCGCAGGGCTGAAAAAAGGGAACAGAAGCTCTTTCCCTAAGGAAAAACAGTCTGGAAACTTTGGCTTTGAGGTGCAGTTGGTGGGGCAGCCTGGGCACTTCTTGGGCAGTAAAGAGCTTTCTGTGGTGGCACCTTTTGTCTGGCAGGAATCTTCATTTGGATTCTATTTCTCAGGAGGTGGGACATGCCATTGCAGCGCAGGGTTAAAAAAAGGGAACAGCATCTTTCCCGAAGGAAAAACAGTCTGGAAGCTTTGGCTTGGAGGTGCAGTTGGTGGGGCAGACTGGGCACTTCTTGGGCAGCAAAGAGTTTTCTGTGGTGGCACCTTTTGTCTGGCAGGAATCTTCATTTGCTTTCAATTTTTCAAAAGGTGGGAGCGGTCATTGCAGCACAGGGCTGAAAAAAGGGAACAGCAGCTCTTTCCACCAGGAAAAAAAGTCTGGAAGCTTTGGCTTCTGCTGCAGTTGGTGGGGCAGCCTGGGCACTTCTTGGGCAGCAAGAGTTTTCTGTGGTGGCACGTTTTGTCTGGCAGCAATCTTTATTTGGAGTAAATTGTTCAGGAGGTGGCACAGGCCGTTGCATCGCAGGGCAGAAAAATGGAACAGAAGCTCTTTCCATTAGGAAAAAAAGTCTGGAAGCTTTGGCTTGGAGGTGTAGTTGGTAGGGCAGCCTGGGCACTTCTTGGGCAGCCAGGAGCTTTCTGTGGTGGCACCTTTTTTCTGGCAGGAATCTTCATTTGCATTTAAATTTCAGGAGGTGGGACCGGCCATTCCAGCGCAGGGCTGAAAAAAGGGAACAGAAGCTCTTTCCCTAGGAAAAACAGTCTGGAAGCTTTGGCTTGGAGGTGCAGTTGGTGGGGCAGCCTGGGCACTTCTTGGGCAGCAAAGAGCTTTCTGTGGGGGCACCTTTTGTCTGGCACGAATCTTCATTTAGATTCAATTTTTCAGGAGGTGGGACAGGATATTGCAGAGCAGGGCTGAAAAAAGGGAACAGCAGCTCTTTCCCTAAGGAAAAAAAGTCTGGAAGCTTTGGCTTGGAGGTGCAGTTGGTGGGGCAGCCTGGGCACTTCTTGGGCAGCAAGAGTTTTCTGTGATGCTATCTTTTGTATGGCAGAAATCTTCATTTGGATTCTATTTTTCAGGAGGTGGGACAGGTCATTGCAGCATAGGGCTGAAAAAAGGGAACAGAAGCTCTTTCCCTAAGGAAATACAGTCTGGAAGCTTTGGCTTGGAGGTGCAGTTGGTGGGGCAGACTGGGCACTTCTTGGGCAGCAAAGAGCTTTCTGTGGTGGCACCTTTTGTCTGGCACGAATCTTCATTTGGATTCAATTTTTCAGGAGGTGGGACAGGATAATGCAGAGCAGAGTTGAAAAAAGGGAACAGCAGCTCTTTCCCTAAGGAAAAAAGTCTGGAAGCTTTGGATTGGAGGTGCAGTTGGTGGGGCAGCCTGGGCACTTTTTGGGCAGCAAGAGTTTTCTGTGGTGGCACCTTTTGTATGGCAGAAATCTTCATTTGGATTCTATTTTTCAGGAGGTGGGACAGGTCATTGCAGAATAGGGCTGAAAAAAGTGAACAGCAGGCCTTTCCCTAAGGAAAAACAGTCTGGAAGCTTTGGCTTGGAGGTGCAGTTGTTGGGGCAGCCTGGGCACTTTTTGGGCAGCAAAGAGCTTTCTGTGGTGGCACCTTTTGTCTGGCAGGAATCTTCATTTGCTTTCAATTTTTTAAGGAGGTGGGACCGGCCATTGCAACGCAGGGCAGAAAAAAGGGAACAGCAGCTCATTCTCTAATGAAAAAAAGGCTGGAAGCTTTGGCTTGGAGGTGCAGTAGGTGGGTCAGCCTGGGCACTTTTTGGGCAGCAAGAGTTTTCTGTTGTGGCACCTTTTGTCTGGCAGAAATCTTCATTTGGATTCTATTTTTCAGGAGGTGGGACAGGTCATTGCAGCATAGGGCTGAAAAAAGTGAACAGCAGGCCTTTCCCTAGGAAAAACAGTCTGGAAGCTTTGGCTTGGCGGTGCAGTTGTTGTGGCAGCCTGGGCACCTCTTGGGCAGCAAAGAGCTTTCTGTGGGGGCACCTTTTGTATGGCAGCAATCTTCATTTGGATTCTATTTCTCAGGAGGTGGGACAGGATAATGCAGCATAGGGCTGAAAAAAGGGAACAGAAGCTCTTTCCCTAATGAAAAAAAAGCTGGAAGCTTTGGCTTGGAGGTGCAGTTGGTGGGGCAGACTGGGCACTTCTTGGGCAGCAAAGATCTTTCTGTAGTGGCACCTTTTGTCTGTCAGCAATCTTCATTTGGATTCAATTTTTTAGGAGGTGGGACAGGTCATTGCAGCATAGGGCTGAAAAAAGGGAACAGCAGGCCTTTCCCTAGGAAAAACAGTCTGGAAGCTTTGGCTTGGAGGTGCAGTTGGTGGGGCAGCCTGGGCACTTCTTGGGCAGCAAAGAGCTTTCTGTGGTGGCACCTTTTGTCTGGCAGCAATCTTCATTTGCTTTCAATTTTTTAAAAGGTGGGACCGGCCATTGCAACGCAGGGCAGAAAAAAGGGAACAGCAGCTCTTTCCCTAAGGAAAACAAGTCTGGAAGCTTTGGCTTGGAGGTGCAGTAGGTGGGTCAGCCTGGGCACTTTTTGGGCAGCAAGAGTTTTCTGTTGTGGCACCTTTTGTATGGCAGCAATCTTCATTTGGATTCTATTTCTCAGGAGGTGGGACAGGATAATGCAGCATAGGGCTGAAAAAAGGGAACAGAAGCTCTTTCCCTAAGGAAAAACAGTCTGGAAGCTTTGGCTTGGAGGTGCAGTTGGTGGGGCAGCCTGGGCACTTCTTGGTCAGCAAAGATCTTTCTGTAGTGGCACCTTTTGTCTGGCAGCAATCTTCATTTGGATTCAATTTTTCAGGAGGTGGGACAGGTCATTGCAGCATAGGGCTGAAAAAAGGGAACAGCAGGCCTTTCCCTAGGAAAAACAGTCTGGAAGCTTTGGCTTGGAGGTGCAGTTGGTGGGGCAGCCTGGGCACTTCTTGGGCAGCCAGGAGCTTTCTGTGGTCGTACCTTTTTTTCTGGCAGGAATCTTCATTTGCATTTAAATTTCAGGAGGTGGGACCGGCCATTCCAGCGCAGGGCTGAAAAAAGGGAACAGAAGCTCTTTCCTTAGGAAAAACAGTCTGGAACCTTTGGCTTCAAGTATAGTTGTTGGGGCAGACTGGGCACTTCTTGGGCAGCAAAGAGTTTTCTGTGGTGGCACCTTTTGTCTGGCAGCAATCTTTATTTGGATTCAATTGTTCAGGAGGTGGGACTGGCCATTCCATCGCAGGGCAGAAAAAAGGGATCAGCAGCTCTTTCCATTAGGAAAAACAGTCTGGAAGCTTTGGCTTGGAGGTGCTGTTTTTGGGGTAGCCTGGGCACTTCTTGGGCAGCAAAGAGCTTTCTGTGGTGGCACCTTTTGTCTGGCAGGAATCTTCATTTGCATTTAAATTTCAGGAGGTGGGACAGGCCATTGCAATGCAGGGCTGAAAAAGGGGAACAGCAGCTCTTTCCACCAGGAAAAACAGTGTGGAAGCTTTGGGTTTGAGGTGCAGTTGGTGGGGCAGCCTGGGCACATCTTGGGAGGCAAGAGTTTTCTCTGGTGGCACCTTTTGTCTGGCAGCAATCTTTATTTGGAGTAAATTGTTCAGGAGGTGGGACACGCCATTGCATTGCAGGGCTGAAAAAAGGGAACAGCAGGCCTTTCCCTAGGAAAAACAGTCTGGAAGCTTTGGCTTTGAGGTGCAGTTGGTGGGGCAGACTGGGCACTTCTTGGGCAGCAAAGAGATTTCTGTGGTGGCACCTTTTGTCTGGCAGCAATCTTCATTTGCTTTCAATTTTTCAAAAGGTGGGACCGGCCATTGCAGCGCAGGGTTAAAAAAAGGGAACAGCATCTTTCCCTAAGGAAAAAAAGTCTGGAAGCTTTGGCTTTGAGGTGCCGTTGGTGGGGCAGCCTGGGCACTTCTTGGGTAGCAAAGAGCTCCCTGTGGTAGAACCTTTTGTCTGGCAGAAATCTGCATTTGGATTCTATATTTCAAAAGGTGGGACAGGCCATTGCAGCACAGGGCTGAGAAAAGGGAACAGCAGGCCTTTCCCTAGGAAAAACAGTCTGGATGCTTTGGCTTGGAGGTGCAGTTGTTGGGGCAGACTGGGCACTTTTTGGGCAGCAAGGCTTTTCTGTGGTGGCACATTTTGTCTAGCAGGAATCTTCATTTGGATTGAATTTTCCAGGATGGTTGGACCGGCCATTGCAGCACAGGGCTGAAAAAAGGGAACAGCAGCTCTTTCCACCAGGAAAAATCTCTGGATCCTTTTGCTTCTGCTGCAGTTGGTGGGGCAGCCTGGGCACTTCATGGGCAGCAAGAATTTTCTGTTGTGGCACCTTTTGTGTGGCAAGAATCGTCATTTGGAGTCAATTATTCCGAAGATGGGACAGGCCATTGCAGTGCAGGGCAGAAAAAAGCGAACAGCAGCTCTTTCCCTAAGGAAAAAAAGTCTGGAAGCTTTGGCTTGGAGGTGCAGTTGTTGGGGCAGCCTGGGCACTTCTTGGGCAGCAAAGAGCTCTCTGTGGTGGCACCTTTTGTCTGGCAGAAATCTTCATTTGGATTCAATTTTTCAGGAGGTGGGACAGGACATTGCAGCACAGGGCTGAAAAAAGGGAACAGCAGGCCTTTCCCTAGGAAAAACAGTCTGGAAGCTTTGGCTTTGAGGTGCATTTGGTGGGGCAGCCTGGGTACTTCTTGGGTAGCAAAAATCTTTCTCTAGTGGCACCTTTTGCCTGGCAAGAATCTGCATTTGGAGCAAACTTTTCAGGAGTTGAGACTGGCCATTGCAGCGCAGGGCTGAAAAAAGGGAACAGCAAGCCTTTTCCCACGGAAAAAAACCCTGGAAGCTTTGGCTTTGAGGTGCAGTTGGTGGGGCAGCCGGGGCACTTCTTGGGCAGCAAGACCTTTCTGTGGTGGCACCTTTTGTATGGCAGAAATCTTCATTTGGATTCTATATTTCAGGAGGTGGGACAGGTCATTGCAGCACAGGGCTGAGAAAAGGGAACAGCAGCCCTTTCCCTAGGAAAAACAGTCTGGAAGCTTTGGCTTTGAGGTGAAGTTGTTGGGGCAGCCTGGGCACTTCTTGGGCAGCAAGACCTTCCTGTGGTGGCACATTTTGTCTAGCAGGAATCTTCATTTGCCTTCAATTTTTCAAAAGGTGGGACGGGCCATTGCAGCGCAGGGCAGAAAAAAGGGAACAGCAGCTCTTTCCCTAAGGAAAAAAAGTGTGGAACCTTTGGCTTTCAGGTGCAGTTATTGGGACAGCCTGGGCACTTCTTGGGCAGCAAAGAGCTCTCTGTGGTGGCACTTTTGACTAGCATCAATCTTCATTTGCTTTCAATTTTTTCAGGAGGTGGGACAGGCCATTGCAACGCAGGGCAGAAAAAAAGGGAACAGCAGCTCATTCCACCATGAAAAAAAGTCTGGAAGCTTTGGCTCGGAGGTGCAGTTGTTGGGACAGCCTGGGCACTTCTTGGGCAGCAAAGAGCTTTCTGTGGTGGCACCTTCTGTCTGGCAGGAATCTTCATTTGGATTCTATTTTTCAGGAGGTGGGACCGGCCATTGCAGCACAGGGCTGAAAAAAGGGAACAGCAGGCCTTTTCCTAAGGAAAAAAAGTCTGGAAGCTTTGGCTTTGAGGTGCAGTTGGTGGGGCAGCCTGGGCACTTCTTGGGCAGCAAGACCTTCCTGTGGTGGCACATTTTGTCTAGCAGGAATCTTCATTTGGATTGAATTTTCCAGGAGGTTGGACTGGCCATTGCAGCACAGGGCTGAAAAAAGGGAACAGCAGCTCTTTCCCTAAGGAAAAAAAGTCTGGAACCTTTGGCTTCAGGTGTAGTTGGTGCAGCCTGGGCACTTCTTGTACAGCAAGAGTTTTCTGTGGTGGCACCTTTTGTCTGGCATCAATCTTCATTTGGAGTAAATTGTTCAGGAGGTGGGACACGCCATTGCATCGCAGGGCAGAAAAAAGGGAACAGCAGCTCTTTCCATTAGAAAAAATATCAGGAAGCTTTGGCTTTGAGGTGTAGTTGTTGGGGCAGACTGGGCACTTCTTGGGCAGCAAGGAGCTCTCTTCAGTGGCACCTTTTGTATGGCAGAAATCTTCATTTGGATTCTATTTTTCAGGAGGTGGGACCGGCCATTGCAGCACAGGGCTGAAAAAAGGGAACAGCAGGTCTTTCCCTAGGAAAAACAGTCTGGAAGCTTTGGCTTGGAGGTGTAGTTGGTGTAGGCTGGGCACTTCTGGGGCAGGAAGAGTTTTCTGTGGTGGCACCTTTTGTCTGGCAGCAATCTTCATTTGCTTTCAATTTTTAAAAAGGTGGGACCGACCATTGCAACGCAGGGCTGAAAAAAGGGAACAGCAGCTCTTTCCCTAAGGAAAAAAAGTCTGGAAGCTTTGGGTTTGAGGTGCAGTTAACGGGACAGCCTGGGCACTTCTTAGACAGCAAAGAGCATTCTGTGGTGGCACCGTTTGTCTGGCAGAAATCTTCATTTGGATTCTATTTTTCAGGAGGTGGGACAGGCCATTTCAGCGCAGGGCAGAAAAAAAGGAAAAGCATCTCTTTCCACAAGGAATAAAAGTCTGGAACCTTTGGCTTGGAGGTGCAGTTGGTGGGGTAGCCTGGGCACTTCTTGGGAAGCCAGGAGCTTTCTGTGGTGGCACCTTTTGTCTGGCAGGAATCTTTATTTGAATTAATATTTCAGGAGGTGGGACCGGCCATTGCAGCGCAGGGTTGAAAAAGGGAACAGAAGCTCTTTCCCTAAGGAAAAAAGTCTGGAAGCTTTGGCTTTGAGGTGCCGTTGGTGGGGCAGCCTGGGCACTTCTTGGGTAGCAAAGAGCTCCCTGTGGTAGAACCTTTTGTCTGGCAGAAATCTGCATTTGGATTCTATATTTCAAAAGGTGGGACAGGCCATTGCAGCACAGGGCTGAGAAAAGGGAACAGCAGGCCTTTCCCTAGGAAAAACAGTCTGGATGCTTTGGCTTGGAGGTGCAGTTGTTGGGGCAGACTGGGCACTTTTTGGGCAGCAAGGCTTTTCTGTGGTGGCACATTTTGTCTAGCAGGAATCTTCATTTGGATTGAATTTTCCAGGATGGTTGGACCGGCCATTGCAGCACAGGGCTGAAAAAAGGGAACAGCAGCTCTTTCCACCAGGAAAAATCTCTGGATCCTTTTGCTTCTGCTGCAGTTGGTGGGGCAGCCTGGGCACTTCATGGGCAGCAAGAATTTTCTGTTGTGGCACCTTTTGTGTGGCAAGAATCGTCATTTGGAGTCAATTATTCAGAAGATGGGACAGGCCATTGCAGTGCTGGGCAGAAAAAAGTGAACAGCAGCTCTTTCCCTAAGGAAAAAAAGTCTGGAAGCTTTGGCTTGGAGGTGCAGTTGTTGGGGCAGCCTGGGCACTTCTTGGGCAGCAAAGAGCTCTCTGTGGTGGCACCTTTTGTCA
>NW_026990952.1:0-32024 GCF_036250125.1 Pseudopipra pipra
TATCATCCTAACCGGAATCGCAACTCTACTGACTGCAGCCTACACCCTCTACATACTCCTTATAACCCAACGAGGACCAACCCCAACTTACATCACAACTACCCAAAATTCGAATACGCGAGAACATCTCCTTATAACACTCCACATTCTACCCTCCCTTCTCCTCATCCTAAAACCAGAACTAATCTCAGGAATCCCCATATGCAAGCATAGTTTTAAGCCAAACATTAGACTGTGATCCTAAAAATAGAAGTTAAACTCTTCTTGCCTGCCGAGGGGAGGTTTAACCAACAAGAACTGCTAACTCTTGCATCTGAGCCTAAGACCTCAGCCCCCTTACTTTTAAAGGATAATAGCAATCCACTGGTCTTAGGAGCCATTCATCTTGGTGCAAGTCCAAGTAAAAGTAATGGACTTTCCATTAATTCTCAACACCTCCATATTCCTAACCTTGGCCATTCTTTCTACTCCTATTCTTCTTCCCCTTCTATCCAAGAACTATCAAAACTCCCCAACCACCATTATATATACTGTCAAAACTTCCTTCATGACCAGTTTAATTCCCATAATCCTCTCTATCTATTCTAATATGGAAAACACTACCTTCTATTGAGAGTGAAAATTCATTACAAACTTCAAAATCCCTTTTAACCTTAAAATAGACCAATACTCCTTAATATTCTTCCCCATTGCTCTATTCGTAACATGATCTATTCTACAATTCGCAACATGGTACATAGCCTCAGAACCTCATGCCACAAAATTCTCTCTCTACCTCTTAATTTTCCTCATTGCTATGCTAATCTTAATTATCGCCAACAACATATTCCTCCTATTTATTGGCTGAGAAGGAGTTGGAATTATATCCTTCCTCCTAATCGGATGATGATACGGCCGAGCAGAAGCTAACACCGCCGCACTCCAAGCCGTACTTTATAATCGTATCGGAGATATCGGACTGATCCTCTGCATAGCATGATTAGCCTCTTCAATCAATACATGAGAAATTCAACAACCATCTTACCCAAACCAAATACCCTTACTTCCTCTTATAGGACTCATTTTAGCAGCCACAGGTAAATCCGCCCAATTCGGCCTCCACCCGTGACTCCCAGCCGCTATAGAAGGACCAACTCCTGTATCCGCTCTACTCCATTCCAGTACAATAGTAGTTGCCGGAATCTTTCTATTAATTCGCACTCACCACATATTATGTAGTAATCAAATCGCTCTAACTGCGTGCCTCTGTATAGGTGCCCTATCCACACTATTTGCCGCTACATGCGCTCTTACCCAAAACGACATCAAAAAAATTATTGCTTTCTCTACATCCAGCCAATTAGGCCTAATAATAGTTACTATTGGCTTAAACCTACCCCAACTAGCCTTTCTACATATTTCCACCCACGCATTCTTCAAAGCCATACTCTTCCTCTGCTCTGGATCTATCATCCATAGCCTCAACGGTGAACAAGACATCCGAAAAATAGGAGGTCTACAAAAATTACTCCCTACAACCACTTCATGTCTGACAATCGGAAACCTAGCTCTCATAGGAACCCCATTTCTAGCAGGGTTCTACTCAAAAGACCTCATCATCGAAAGCCTCAACACCTCCTACTTAAACACCTGAGCGCTCCTTCTAACACTTGTAGCCACATCATTTACTGCAACTTATAGCCTGCGTATAACCCTACTAGTACAAACCGACTACACCCGAATTCCTTCTATTACCCCCATTAATGAAAACAACCCAGCAGTCACAAACCCAATCACCCGTCTTGCTCTCGGAAGTATCATGGCTGGATTACTAATCACCTCTTATATTTCTCCCACAAAAACCCCTCCTATAACTATGCCTCTTCTTACAAAAACCACAGCCATCATTATCACAACATTAGGTATTATTCTAGCACTGGAACTATCAAAACTCACGCATTCACTCACCCTTCCTAAGCAAAATATGACTATAAACTTCTCCAACACTCTAGGATACTTTAATCCCCTCATACACCGCCTCAGCTCCACCAACCTCCTAAGCAACGGCCAAAACATTGCATCCCACCTAATCGACCTATCCTGATATAAAAAAATTGGCCCAGAAGGACTAGCAATCCTTCAACTCAAAACATCTAAAACCCTAACTACTTTCCACTCCGGATTAATCAAAACCTACCTAGGAACCTTCGCTCTGTCTATCTTAATTATTATCTCACTTACACAGAACTAAAAATTAATGACCCCCAACCTACGAAAACATCATCCTCTTCTAAAAATAATCAATAACTCCTTAATTGATCTCCCAACACCATCAAACATTTCCGCTTGATGAAATTTCGGATCTCTCCTAGGCATCTGCCTAATAATTCAAATTACCACTGGCCTTTTACTGGCAATGCACTATACAGCAGATATCACTCTAGCATTCACATCCGTTGCTCATACATGTCGAAATGTCCAATTCGGTTGACTGATCCGAAACCTCCACGCAAACGGTGCCTCCTTCTTCTTCATGTGCATCTACCTACACATTGGACGAGGATTCTACTATGGTTCCTACCTATATAAAGAAACCTGAAACACAGGAGTTGTTCTCCTCCTAACTTTAATAGCAACTGCTTTCGTAGGATATGTTCTCCCATGAGGCCAAATATCATTCTGAGGCGCCACAGTAATTACTAACTTATTCTCAGCTATCCCCTATATTGGCCAAACACTTGTAGAATGAGCCTGAGGAGGGTTCTCAGTTGATAACCCTACGCTCACCCGATTCTTCGCCCTTCACTTCCTTCTCCCATTCTTGATTGCAGGTCTCACTTTCATTCACCTAACCTTCCTACATGAAACAGGCTCAAACAACCCCCTAGGCATTCATTCAGACTGTGATAAAATCCCATTTCACCCTTACTTCTCAATGAAAGACGTGTTAGGCCTTCTATTCCTCCTCATCCCACTAATAACACTTGCTATATTCTCACCTAACCTTTTAGGAGACCCAGAAAATTTTACACCTGCAAATCCATTAGTTACACCTCCTCATATTAAACCTGAATGATACTTCCTATTTGCATATGCTATTCTACGATCAATCCCTAACAAATTAGGAGGAGTCCTAGCTCTCGCTGCCTCCGTCCTAATTCTATTTTTAGCCCCATTCCTCCACATGTCAAAGCAACGAACAATAACCTTCCGACCCATCTCCCAACTCCTATTTTGAATCCTAGTTACTAACCTTTTGATCCTTACATGAATCGGTAGTCAACCAGTTGAACATCCATTTATCATCATTGGGCAACTTGCATCAGCTACCTACTTTACTATCATCCTTATCCTATTCCCCACTATCAGCCTTCTAGAAAACAAGATACTTAATCTCTAACTACTCTAATAGTTTATAAAAAACATTGGTCTTGTAAACCAAAGATTGAAGATCACCCCCTTCTTAGAGTTGTCCAAAAAAATTCAAGTTCCCAAAAAAATATTCAAGTTCCTCAAATTTCCCAATTAATACGTACATGGGGGGCCCCCCCTCCCCCCATACGCTATGGTATGTATTACTTTGCATCGCATTCTCCACCACATTAGACATAAAATCCATGCAGGAAACTCAGGCATACCATTATTGTAAAACCAACCAAATCTTCACATCTTCTCCCATACCATCCAAAACCGGCCATAGACAGATCTAGGCACATTCCCATACAACCTCATAACATGTCATGTTCTAGGAACAATCCCGCTAATCGGACTAAAACCTAACACCGCTAACTTTCGCATAAAAACCTTCACAACACGAGGAACCTCCAAAGACCCAGAATCCACCGTTCAAGGACCTCTCACCACTTAACCTTGCTCTATGTACTGACCAAGAGGCGCTGGGTTATTTATTAATCGTACCTCTCACGAGAAACCAGCAACCCGGCGTTAGTAATGTTTATCATGCCCAGCTTCAGGTGCGTTCTTTCATCTACCACCCTACACCCGCTCTCATAAATTGCTCTTTGTCGCCTCTGGTTCCTCGGTCAGGGCCATAACTTGCTTAATTTTCCTAAACTTGCGCTCCGTTACTAATGGTTGGGGATGCTTGGCCAATTTGGACCTCGTGATCGCGGCATTTTCCCTTTTCTATACTTTTGGTTTTTTTTTTGGGGTAGATCTCAATAAGCCCTTCAGAGTGCTCCGCCAGGGGGCTCCCATATATGGTTGACATGTACCCCTTGTGGTCGGCGAGCGGTTTTCTCACTTTCGCGGGTAAATTAATGATATGGTAGGCAGGATGCTTCTCGGTCTCATACTGTTGCACTGATTCACCGTCAGGTGCTGTTGGCTTGGTTTCTCAATTACGTCTCTCATCAAGTTGCAGTTTAATTAATGCACGCCAGACATATTTTTTCTTGAAAATTTCACAAAAAATCACAAAAAATCACAAAAAATTTTGTCATTTTTGCAATGATCTAGGGACTTTTCCCTTATTCATCACTAATTTTCGTTAAAAAATTTTTTAACAAAAATTTTTTATTTTACAAACATTCCATTTCCCTAATTTCCCAATCAATAAAATTTGCATCATCAATTTGTAAAAATTTTTTATCCAACTTGTTACACCCCATTTTTTCCTTTCATCATTTGTTTGTTTATTCATTCGTTTACACTTAAACTCACCCCATTTTTTCCTTTCATCATTTGTTTGTTTATTCATTCGTTTACACTTAAACTCACCCCATTTTTTCCTTTCATCATTTGTTTGTTTATTCATTCGTTTACACTTAAACTCACCCCATTTTTTCCTTTCATCATTTGTTTGTTTATTCATTCGTTTACACTTAAACTCACCCCATTTTTTCCTTTCATCATTTGTTTGTTTATTCATTCGTTTACACTTAAACTCACCCCATTTTTTCCTTTCATCATTTGTTTGTTTATTCATTCGTTTACACTTAAACTCACCCCACTACCTTCTACCCATTTCCCCGCCTAATTGGCAACCTTAACTATTTTCTTTCCCCTTCCAACCCCACCACCCCAATTAACACTTTTTTCCTACACTCCTCTAATAATTAACCCCAAATCTTATCCCCTTACCCCTCAGAAAAAAAGGAATCAAACCCTTATCACCAACTCCCAAAGCTGGTATTTTCATTAAACTATTTTCTGAATTTGCCCCCTTAAACCGCCCGAATTG
Organism: Pseudopipra pipra; assembly: GCF_036250125.1. NCBI lineage: Eukaryota > Metazoa > Chordata > Aves > Passeriformes > Pipridae > Pseudopipra > Pseudopipra pipra. The sequence goes on from NW_026990952.1 coordinate 5,183, forward strand.
CCCCCCGAGATAATCCTCGCACAAGCTCTAGCACAACAAACAACGTCAACAACAAGCCCCAACCTGCAACTAAAAATTGCCCCACCCCCCAAGAATAAAACATAGCCGCACCCTCAAAATCTAGCCGAACTGGCAAAACACCCCCACTATCCACCGTATCCAACCCCAATCACCGTAACCCTGATAACCCCATAACAAACACCCCTCCCCCCAGCGCTAAAACTAACCCAACCCCATACCCCACAACCCGCCAGTCCCCTCAAGCTTCAGGATACGGATCCGCTGCTAATGAAACCGAATACACAAAAACCACTAACATCCCACCCAAATATACTAAAAATAACACCAATGACACAAAAGACACCCCCAAACTCATTAACCATCCACACCCTACAACAGACGCTAACACCAACCCAACCACTGCATAATAAGGAGAAGGATTAGAAGCCACTGCCAACCCCCCCAAAATAAAACTAACACTTAAAAAAAGTATAAAATACGTCATAACAATTCCTGCTTGGCTTCTACCCAAGACCTTTGGCCTGAAAAACCACCGTTGTAATTTCAACTACAAGAACACATAATCTTAACTAAACCTACTTATTCAATCCAACAATCAAACCTCCTTCTACACTTCCAATTGCTCAACCAACACATTTTTGTTATCCACCAAACTATTTCCCCAACCACCTAAAACCCACTAACCGAACCAATCCTAAATCAACATCAACTACCTCCATAACTAAAACATAAACCCTAATAATAACCACTTGACCCAAAAACAATCCTAGTTCTTGTAGCTTACAATAAAGCATAACACTGAAGATGTTAAGACGGCTATTACACATACCCAAGGACAAAAAAGACTTAGTCCTAACCTTACAGTTAGTTCTTGCCAAATATATACATGCAAGTATCCGCGCCCCAGTGAAAATGCCCTCAATACCTTAAAAAGACAGTAGGAGCAGGCATCAGGCACACTTCCCCAATTGCAGCCCAAAACGCCTTGCATCGCCACACCCCCAAGGGTACTCAGCAGTAATTAATATTAAGCAATAAGTGTAAACTTGACTTAGTTAAAGCAACTTATCAGGGTTGGTAAATCTTGTGCCAGCCACCGCGGTCACACAAGAAACCCAAATTAACTTTATACGGCGTAAAGAGTGGCTTTTCACTATCACTTCAACTAAGACTGACATGCAACCAAGCTGTTATAAGCATAAGATGCATTTAATACTCCCATAAAAACGATCTTAGTCCCATGATCAACAAAACCCCACGAAAGCCAGGACACAAACTGGGATTAGATACCCCACTATGCCTGGCCCTAAATCCCGATGCTTTCACCACTTAAGCATCCGCCTGAGAACTACGAGCACAAACGCTTAAAACTCTAAGGACTTGGCGGTGCTCCAAACCCACCTAGAGGAGCCTGTTCTATAATCGATAACCCACGATACACCCAACCATCCCTAGCCAAATCAGCCTATATACCGCCGTCGTCAGCTCACCCCTAAACTGAGGGTTCAACAGTGAGCACAATAGCAACCCCACCCGCTAATAAGACAGGTCAAGGTATAGCTCATGGGGTGGTAGAAATGGGCTACATTTTCTAGCATAGAAAACCCCTTCCCACGACAGGGAGCGTGAAACCACTCCCAAAAGGCGGATTTAGCAGTAAAGCAGGATAATAATGCCCCCTTTAAGTTGGCTCTGAAGCACGTACATACCGCCCGTCACCCTCCTCACAAGCTACAACCAATCTTATTCATAATAGGCTCTCAAGCTAAAGATGAGGCAAGTCGTAACAAGGTAAGTGTACCGGAAGGTGCACTTAGTTTACCAAGACGTAGCTATAAAAAAAGCATTCAGCTTACACCTGAAAGATATCTGCTCCTCACCAGATCGTCTTGAAGCCTAACTCTAGCTCTGCTACCAAATTACATATGAACTAAACCATGCCACCCACTAAATCAAAGCATTCTCTCACTTAACCTAGTATAGGCGATAGAAAGGTGAACTCAAGACGCGATAGAGACCATGTACCGTAAGGGAAAAATGAAATAACAATGACAAGCCAAGCGCTAAATAGCAAAGACCAATCCTTGTACCTTTTGCATCATGATTTAGCAAGAACTTCCCAAGCAAAATGCCAATTTAAGCTTGCCGCCCCGAAACCCAAGCGAGCTACTTACGAGCAGCTATTTACTGAGCAAACCCGTCTCTGTTGCAAAAGAGTGGGATGACTCGTTAGTAGTGGTGAAAAGCCAATCGAGCTGGGTGATAGCTGGTTGCCTATGAAACGAACCTTAGTTCTCTCTTAATTCACCCCCCCAGGACTATATTCAACCCACATGAAATGAATTAAGGGTTATTTAAAGGAGGTACAGCTCCTTTAAAAAAGAGCACACTCTCTTCCAGCGGATAAATTAAATTGTTCCTCAACTGTGGGCCTTCAAGCAGCCACCATTAAAGAGTGCGTCAAAGCTCTGTACCTAAAAATCCTAATCTTCCTATGACTCCCTCTTCCTTAATAGGCTAACTTATGATAAATAAGAGAATTAATGCTAAAATAAGTAACTAGGGACCCCCCCCTCTACGGCACAAACTTACATTATAACATTATTAACAAACTACAGGATATTTTCTAACCCTAACAAGATCCTATATCTAAAACCTTGTTAACCCACCTACGGAGTGCCTCTCAAAGACGATTTAAATCTGTAAAAGGAACTAGGCAAAACCAAGGCCCGACTGTTTACCAAAAACATAGCCTTTAGCTAAGTCAAGTATTAAAGGTGAAGCCTGCCCAGTGACAATAAGTTCAACGGCCGCGGTATCCTAACCGTGCAAAGGTAGCGCAATCAATTGTCCCATAAATCGGGACTTGTATGAATGGCTTAACGAGGTCTTAACTGTCTCCTACGGATAATCAGTGAAATTGATCTTCCTGTGCAAAAGCAGGAATAACTTCATAAGACAAGAAGACCCTGTGGAACTTTAAAACCTGCTACCATCCCCACCAACAATTTTCCTCCACAGGACCCACTCCCTCGGATTTTACTGGTACGCATTTTTTGGTTGGGGCGACCTTGGAGATAAACTTAACCTCCAAAAACCGGATAACCCATCTTGACCAAGAACAACTCATCAACGTGCTAATAGTAGCCAGACCCAATATTATTGATTAATGAACCTAGCTACCCCAGGGATAACAGCGCAATCTCCTTCAAGAGCCCACATCGACAAGGAGGTTTACGACCTCGATGTTGGATCAGGACATCCTAGTGGTGCAACCGCTACCAAGGGTTCGTTTGTTCAACGATTAACAGTCCTACGTGATCTGAGTTCAGACCGGAGCAATCCAGGTCGGTTTCTATCTATGTAATAACTCCTTCTAGTACGAAAGGACCGAAGAAGTAAGGCCTATGCTACAGGCACGCCTTCGCACCCAGTAATGAACCCAACTAAATTACCAAGAGCCCTACCATAACCCCTTCCTAGAAAAGGACCGCTAGCGTGGCAGAGCTTGGCAAATGCAGAAGGCTTAAGCCCTTTACCCAGAGGTTCAAATCCTCTCCCTAGCTCCACATAAAACATATGGCAACTCACTTAGTCCTGATTTACCTCATTATATCACTATCCTATGCTTTATCCATCCTCATCGCCGTAGCATTCCTAACCCTGGTTGAACGCAAAGTTCTAAGTTATATACAAGCCCGAAAAGGACCTAACATTGTAGGACCATTTGGCCTATTACAACCTATAGCAGATGGAGTAAAACTGTTCATTAAAGAACCAATCCGTCCATCAACTTCATCCCCTTACCTATTTATAGCTACCCCTATCCTAGCCCTTCTCTTAGCAATTACAATCTGACTGCCTCTCCCCCTACCATTTCCCCTCACTGACCTAAACCTAGGTATACTTTTCCTCCTGGCCCTCTCCAGCTTAGCAGTTTACTCAATTCTATGATCAGGGTGGGCCTCTAATTCAAAATATGCTCTGATTGGCGCCCTCCGAGCAGTCGCACAAACCATTTCCTATGAGGTTACCCTAGCCATTATTCTCCTATCTGTAATTATTCTAAGTGGTAATTATACCCTTAACACCCTTGCTATTACACAAGAACCTCTTTACCTCATTTTCTCCTCCTGACCTCTAGCAATAATATGATATATTTCCTCACTTGCTGAAACAAACCGCGCCCCATTTGACCTAACAGAAGGAGAATCTGAACTAGTCTCAGGGTTTAATGTAGAATATGCTGCAGGTCCATTTGCCTTATTCTTCCTAGCTGAATATGCTAATATTATACTAATAAATGCACTCACAACCATTCTATTCCTGAACCCCAGCTCACTCAATCTCCCTCAAGAATTCTTCCCTCTAACTCTAGCTACAAAAACCCTCCTCCTGTCCGCAGGCTTCTTATGAATCCGCGCCTCTTACCCTCGATTCCGCTATGATCAACTCATACATTTACTCTGAAAAAACTTCCTACCCCTAACACTAGCCTTATGCCTATGACATACTAGCCTCCCTATCTCATATGCAGGCCTACCTCCCTACCTAAGATAACCAAGGAAATGTGCCTGAATCCAAAAGGGTTACTATGATAAAGTAAACATAGAGGTATACCAACCCTCTCATTTCCTAAACTTAGAAAAGTAGGAATCGAACCTACACTAAAGGAATCAAAATCCTCTATACTCCCTCTATATTATTTTCTAGTAAGGTCAGCTAATTAAGCTATCGGGCCCATACCCCGAAAATGATGGTTTAACTCCTTCCCTTACTAATGAATCCTCAAGCTAAATTAATCTCTACAGCAAGCTTACTCTTGGGAACCTCCATCACAATTTCAAGCAACCACTGAATAACAGCATGAATTGGCTTAGAGATTAACACTTTAGCTATCCTTCCCTTAATCTCTAAAACCCACCATCCACGAGCCATTGAAGCTTCTACTAAATACTTTCTGACCCAAGCAACCGCATCCACACTACTCCTATTTGCTAGCATGATCAACGCATGATTTTCTGGTCAATGAGACATCACCCAACTAACCCACCCTATATCATGCATACTATCAACAGTTGCAATTTCAATCAAACTAGGCTTAGTCCCATTCCATTTCTGATTTCCAGAAGTCCTTCAAGGCTCAACCATAACAACATGCCTCCTACTAGCTACAATTATAAAATTTCCACCAATTACCCTATTCTACTTAACATCCCCATCACTTAACTCAACCCTCCTAACTTCAATAGCTATCGCCTCCGCAGCCCTAGGAGGCTGAATAGGGTTAAATCAAACTCAAACTCGCAAAGTCTTAGCCTTTTCATCCATCGCCCACCTTGGATGAATAACTATTATTCTCAACTATGACCCCAATCTAACTTTAATTACCTTTTATCTCTATACCATAACAACTTCCGCTATCTTCCTTATTCTCAACACAACCAATACCCTAAAATTATCCACTGTAATAACCACATGAACCAAAATTCCCCCATTAACTACAATTTTCATGCTCACTCTCCTCTCCCTCGCAGGCCTCCCTCCCCTAACAGGATTTCTACCCAAATGATTAATTATTCAAGAACTCACTAAGCAAGAACTAACTGCAACAGCCACAGCCATTTCTCTACTCTCTTTACTCGGACTTTTCTTCTACCTACGTCTAGCCTACTGTGCAACTATCACACTACCCCCAAACTTCACCAACTACATAAAACAATGACAGACTAACAAACCAACTAATCCCTTAACTACAATCTTTACTTCTCTGTCAATCATACTCCTACCATTATCCCCCATAGTACTTACTATTTCCTAGAAACTTAGGTTACTTAAACCGAAGGCCTTCAAAGCCTTAAACAAGGACCAGCTCTCCTTAGTTTCTGCTAAAATTCACAGGATATTAACCTGTATTTCCTGAATGCAACTCAAGCGCTTTAATTAAGCTAGAATCTCTTTCTAGACAGATGGGCCTCGATCCCATAAAACTTTAGTTAACAGCTAAATGCCCTATCCAACAGGCTTCTGCCTACTAGATCCTGGTGTATATTTGATACACATCAATGAGCTTGCAACTCAACATGAACTTCACTACAGAATCGATAAGAAGAGGAATCAAACCTCTGTAAAAAGGACTACAGCCTAACGCTTCAACACTCAGCCATCTTACCTATGACTTTTATCAACCGTTGACTATTCTCTACCAATCACAAAGACATCGGCACACTTTACCTTATTTTCGGTGCATGAGCTGGTATAATTGGTACAGCCCTAAGTCTCCTCATTCGAGCAGAACTAGGACAACCAGGAACCCTTTTAGGCGATGACCAAATCTATAATGTAATCGTCACCGCACATGCATTTGTTATAATTTTCTTTATAGTAATACCTATTATAATTGGAGGGTTTGGTAACTGACTAGTCCCATTAATAATTGGCGCCCCCGACATGGCATTCCCACGAATAAATAATATAAGCTTCTGACTTCTTCCCCCATCCTTCTTACTACTTTTAGCATCTTCCACAGTTGAAGCTGGGGCCGGGACAGGATGAACAGTATACCCACCCCTAGCTGGAAACCTAGCCCACGCTGGTGCATCAGTAGACCTCGCCATTTTCTCCCTTCACCTAGCAGGTGTCTCCTCTATCCTCGGAGCAATCAACTTTATTACTACAGCAATTAACATAAAACCACCTGCTCTTTCACAATACCAAACCCCCCTATTTGTTTGATCCGTCCTAATCACCGCAGTACTACTTCTCCTCTCCCTACCAGTTCTAGCTGCTGGCATTACAATACTTCTAACAGATCGAAACCTAAACACTACATTCTTCGACCCCGCAGGAGGTGGAGACCCAATTTTATATCAACACTTATTTTGATTTTTTGGACACCCAGAAGTCTACATCCTTATTCTGCCAGGATTCGGAATTATCTCCCACGTCGTAGCCTACTACGCTGGTAAAAAAGAACCCTTCGGCTACATAGGCATAGTCTGAGCCATATTATCTATTGGTTTCCTAGGCTTCATCGTATGAGCCCACCACATATTCACAGTTGGAATGGACGTAGATACCCGAGCATACTTTACATCTGCTACCATAATTATTGCAATTCCTACTGGCATTAAAGTTTTCAGTTGACTAGCCACCCTACATGGTGGGACAATTAAATGAGACCCACCCATACTATGAGCCCTAGGCTTCATTTTCCTCTTCACCATTGGTGGACTAACAGGTATCGTTCTTGCTAACTCCTCCCTAGATATTGCCTTACACGATACCTACTACGTAGTTGCACACTTCCACTACGTACTGTCTATGGGAGCAGTATTCGCCATCTTAGCTGGCTTCACACATTGATTCCCACTATTTACTGGTTACACCCTCCATCCTACGTGAGCTAAAGCCCACTTCGGGGTAATATTCTTTGGGGTTAACCTAACATTCTTCCCACAACATTTCCTAGGTTTAGCTGGTATACCACGTCGATACTCAGACTATCCAGATGCTTATACCTTATGGAATTCCCTATCCTCCATTGGCTCCCTTATCTCCATGATAGCCGTAATTATACTGATATTTATTATCTGAGAAGCCTTCGCATCCAAACGAAAAGTATTACAACCAGAACTTACTTCCACAAACATCGAATGAATTCACGGCTGCCCTCCCCCTTACCACACCTTCGAAGAACCAGCTTTTGTTCAAGTACAAGAAAGGAAGGAATCGAACCCTCATAAGCTGGTTTCAAGCCAACCGCATCTAACCACTCATGCTTCTTTCTTATGGGTTGTTAGTAAAATAATTACATAGTCTTGTCAAGACTAAATCACAGGTGAAAACCCAGTACATCCCACCTTCCACATTATGGCCAACCACTCTCAACTTGGTTTTCAAGACGCTTCATCCCCTATTATAGAAGAACTCATCGAATTTCATGATCATGCCCTAATAGTTGCTCTAGCCATCTGTAGCCTAGTTCTATACCTCCTAGCTCTTATACTCATAGAAAAACTATCCTCTAACACCGTCGACGCACAAGAAGTAGAACTTGTCTGAACAATTCTACCTGCCATCGTCCTAATTATACTAGCCCTCCCATCCCTTCAAATCCTCTACATAATAGACGAAATCGACGAACCCGACCTTACCCTTAAAGCCATTGGTCATCAATGATATTGATCCTATGAATACACAGACTTCAAAGATTTATCCTTTGACTCTTACATGTTACCAACCACAGACCTACCACTTGGTCACTTCCGCCTCCTAGAAGTTGATAACCGCATTGTTATCCCAATAGAATCCCCAATCCGAGTTATCGTCACAGCTGATGATGTCCTCCACTCATGAGCCGTGCCCAGCCTTGGTGTAAAAACCGATGCAATTCCAGGACGACTAAATCAAACTTCCTTCATCACAACCCGCCCTGGAATCTTCTACGGCCAATGCTCAGAAATCTGTGGAGCCAATCACAGCTTCATACCCATTGTAGTGGAATCAGCTCCTCTAACAGACTTCGAAAACTGATCTTCACTTCTAACATCCTAATCATTAAGAAGCTATGAACCAGCACTAGCCTTTTAAGCTAGAGAAAGAGGACTACCCATCCTCCTTAATGACATGCCTCAGCTAAACCCAGCGCCCTGACTCTTTATTATACTTACTTCATGACTCACTTTTTCCCTCATCCTTCAACCTAAACTTTTATTATTTACTCCAACCAACTCGCCATCCAACAAAACATTATCCACTATAAAAACTTACCCTTGAGACTGACCATGAACCTAAGCTTCTTCGACCAATTTATAAGCCCAACACTTCTAGGAATCCCCCTTATTCTGATCTCTCTATTGTTCCCAACTCTCTTGCTTCCCTCCCCTGGCAACCGATGAGTTACAAATCGTCTTTCAACGCTTCAACTCTGATTCTTCCACCTAATTACAAAACAACTGATAACCCCATTAAACAAAAAAGGCCACAAATGAGCCCTAATCTTATCATCACTCATAATCATACTATTAATAATCAACCTATTAGGCCTTTTACCCTACACATTCACACCTACTACTCAACTATCAATAAACCTAGCCCTTGCCTTCCCCCTATGACTTGCTACACTATTAACAGGCCTACGAAACCAACCCTCAGCTTCCCTAGGACACCTCTTGCCAGAAGGTACCCCAACACCCCTAATCCCTGCCCTTATCATAATCGAAACAACAAGCCTTCTCATTCGTCCACTTGCCTTAGGAGTCCGCCTTACAGCCAACCTCACAGCAGGACATCTACTTATCCAACTCATTTCTACAGCCACTGCTGTCCTCCTTCCCATTATACCTGCAGTATCCCTCTTAACCACAGCTATTCTCCTTCTCCTAACAATTTTAGAAGTAGCCGTAGCAATAATCCAAGCCTATGTCTTTGTACTACTACTAAGCCTTTACTTACAAGAAAACATTTAACCTTTAATGACACACCAAGCCCACTCCTTCCATATAGTAGACCCAAGCCCCTGACCCATTTTCGGAGCTGCGGCCGCTCTCCTTACTACCTCCGGATTGGCCATATGATTCCATCACAATTCCATGCAACTCTTACTCCTAGGCCTGCTTTCCATAATTTTAGTAATAATTCAATGATGGCGTGATATCGTACGAGAAAGCACATTCCAAGGTCACCATACTCTAACAGTCCAAAAAGGCTTACGCTACGGAATAATTCTATTCATTACCTCCGAAGCCTTCTTCTTTCTAGGATTCTTCTGAGCATTCTTTCACTCTAGCTTAGTCCCCACCCCAGAACTCGGAGGGCAATGACCCCCTATGGGAATCAAACCCCTCAATCCAATAGAAGTACCTCTACTAAACACTGCCATCCTTTTAGCTTCAGGAGTTACCGTTACATGAGCTCATCATAGCATTACAGAAGGTAACCGAAATCAAGCTACTCAGGCCCTACTCATAACTGTCCTGTTAGGATTCTACTTTACAGCACTTCAAGCAATAGAATATTATGAAGCGCCATTCTCAATTGCTGATGGAATCTATGGATCCACCTTCTTTGTAGCCACAGGATTCCATGGCCTTCACGTAATCATTGGGTCATCCTTTCTCTTAATTTGCCTTTTCCGTCTCATCAAATTCCATTTCACACCCAACCACCACTTTGGCTTTGAAGCAGCGGCTTGATACTGACATTTTGTTGATATTATCTGACTATTCCTCTATAAACAATCTACTGATGAGGATCCTGCCTTTCTAGTATATTAATTACAATTGACTTCCAATCTCTAAAATCTGGATCAAAACCAGAGAAAGGCAATTAACATAATCCTCTTTATATTTACAACCTCTCTATCACTATGTATTATCCTAACTTCATTAAACCTTTGACTGGCTCAAATAAATCCAGATTCAGAAAAACTATCCCCATATGAATGTGGCTTTGACCCACTGGGCTCAGCCCGTCTCCCTTTTTCAATCCGATTCTTTCTTGTCGCAATCTTATTTCTCTTGTTCGACCTAGAAATCGCCCTCTTACTACCCCTCCCATGAGCTACTCAACTTCTCTCCCCCCTCAATACTTTAACCTGAACCTTCGCCATTATTCTCCTCCTCGCATTCGGATTAATCTATGAATGGATACAAGGGGGCTTAGAATGAGCAGAATAACTACAGAAAGTTAGTCTAATTAAGACAGTTGATTTCGGCTCAACAAACCACAGTCCCACTCTGTGACTTTCTCAATGACCTTTCTACATTTAAGCTTCTACTCTGCCTTCGCCCTAAGCAGCCTAGGACTAGCCTTTCACCGAATACACCTAATTTCCGCCCTACTATGCTTAGAAAGTATAATACTATCCATATACATTGCCCTATCCATGTGGCCCATCCAAACCCAAACAACATCCCCCTCCCTAATACCCATTCTCATACTAGCATTTTCAGCCTGTGAAGCAGGCGCCGGCCTGGCAATTCTAGTAGCTTCCACCCGAACTCACGGGTCAGATCATTTGCATAATCTAAACCTTCTACAATGCTAAAAATTATTCTCCCCACGATCATACTACTCCCTATAACCCTCCTATCACCCCAAAAATTTCTTTGACTTAATGTCACTTCCCACAGCCTCTTAATCGCAACCGCCAGCTTACAGTGACTCTCTTCAACCTACCACCCTAACAAGAACCTATCCCCATGACTTGGTATCGACCAAATTTCATCCCCCTTATTAGTCCTATCTTGTTGACTTCTGCCCCTTATAATGTTAGCAAGCCAAAATCACCTCCAGCAAGAGCCCCCTACACGAAAATATATATTTATCATAACCATAATCCTTGCTCAACCATTTATCATCCTGGCCTTCTCAGCCTTAGAACTGATATTGTTTTATATTGCATTCGAAGCAACCTTAATCCCTACTCTAATTCTAATTACACGATGGGGCAGCCAACCAGAACGTTTAAGTGCTGGGGTCTACCTCTTATTCTATACCCTAGTCAGTTCTCTTCCCCTATTAGTTGCGATCCTTTATCTTCACACTCAAACAGGGTCCATGCACATCATTATAATAAAACTTTCACATCCATCCCTTACAAACTCCTGAACAGGCCTCATATCAAGCCTAGCCCTACTACTCGCTTTCATAGTAAAAGCCCCCCTTTATGGATTACACCTATGACTCCCAAAAGCCCACGTAGAGGCACCAATCGCAGGGTCCATACTTCTAGCCGCACTCCTCCTCAAACTTGGAGGGTACGGCATTATACGTATCTCAATGGTCTTAAACTCCCTGCTCGACTACCTCTACTACCCATTCCTAACCTTAGCCCTATGAGGGGCATTAATAACAAGCTCCATCTGCCTACGCCAAATTGACCTTAAATCTCTAATCGCCTACTCCTCGGTAAGCCATATAGGCCTAGTCATTGCCGCAACAATAATCCAAACCCATTGATCTTTTTCAGGAGCGATAATCTTGATAATTTCACATGGACTCACCTCTTCCATACTATTTTGCCTAGCTAATACAAATTATGAACGCATACACAGCCGCACCCTCCTCTTAACACGAGGCCTACAACCCCTCCTACCTCTCATAGGAATCTGATGACTTCTAGCTAACCTAACTAACATGGCTCTTCCTCCTACCACTAATCTAATAGCTGAACTAACTATCATAATTGCTCTCTTCAATTGATCTGCATTCACTATCATCCTAACCGGAATCGCAACTCTACTGACTGCAGCCTACACCCTCTACATACTCCTTATAACCCAACGAGGACCAACCCCAACTTACATCACAACTACCCAAAATTCGAATACGCGAGAACATCTCCTTATAACACTCCACATTCTACCCTCCCTTCTCCTCATCCTAAAACCAGAACTAATCTCAGGAATCCCCATATGCAAGCATAGTTTTAAGCCAAACATTAGACTGTGATCCTAAAAATAGAAGTTAAACTCTTCTTGCCTGCCGAGGGGAGGTTTAACCAACAAGAACTGCTAACTCTTGCATCTGAGCCTAAGACCTCAGCCCCCTTACTTTTAAAGGATAATAGCAATCCACTGGTCTTAGGAGCCATTCATCTTGGTGCAAGTCCAAGTAAAAGTAATGGACTTTCCATTAATTCTCAACACCTCCATATTCCTAACCTTGGCCATTCTTTCTACTCCTATTCTTCTTCCCCTTCTATCCAAGAACTATCAAAACTCCCCAACCACCATTATATATACTGTCAAAACTTCCTTCATGACCAGTTTAATTCCCATAATCCTCTCTATCTATTCTAATATGGAAAACACTACCTTCTATTGAGAGTGAAAATTCATTACAAACTTCAAAATCCCTTTTAACCTTAAAATAGACCAATACTCCTTAATATTCTTCCCCATTGCTCTATTCGTAACATGATCTATTCTACAATTCGCAACATGGTACATAGCCTCAGAACCTCATGCCACAAAATTCTCTCTCTACCTCTTAATTTTCCTCATTGCTATGCTAATCTTAATTATCGCCAACAACATATTCCTCCTATTTATTGGCTGAGAAGGAGTTGGAATTATATCCTTCCTCCTAATCGGATGATGATACGGCCGAGCAGAAGCTAACACCGCCGCACTCCAAGCCGTACTTTATAATCGTATCGGAGATATCGGACTGATCCTCTGCATAGCATGATTAGCCTCTTCAATCAATACATGAGAAATTCAACAACCATCTTACCCAAACCAAATACCCTTACTTCCTCTTATAGGACTCATTTTAGCAGCCACAGGTAAATCCGCCCAATTCGGCCTCCACCCGTGACTCCCAGCCGCTATAGAAGGACCAACTCCTGTATCCGCTCTACTCCATTCCAGTACAATAGTAGTTGCCGGAATCTTTCTATTAATTCGCACTCACCACATATTATGTAGTAATCAAATCGCTCTAACTGCGTGCCTCTGTATAGGTGCCCTATCCACACTATTTGCCGCTACATGCGCTCTTACCCAAAACGACATCAAAAAAATTATTGCTTTCTCTACATCCAGCCAATTAGGCCTAATAATAGTTACTATTGGCTTAAACCTACCCCAACTAGCCTTTCTACATATTTCCACCCACGCATTCTTCAAAGCCATACTCTTCCTCTGCTCTGGATCTATCATCCATAGCCTCAACGGTGAACAAGACATCCGAAAAATAGGAGGTCTACAAAAATTACTCCCTACAACCACTTCATGTCTGACAATCGGAAACCTAGCTCTCATAGGAACCCCATTTCTAGCAGGGTTCTACTCAAAAGACCTCATCATCGAAAGCCTCAACACCTCCTACTTAAACACCTGAGCGCTCCTTCTAACACTTGTAGCCACATCATTTACTGCAACTTATAGCCTGCGTATAACCCTACTAGTACAAACCGACTACACCCGAATTCCTTCTATTACCCCCATTAATGAAAACAACCCAGCAGTCACAAACCCAATCACCCGTCTTGCTCTCGGAAGTATCATGGCTGGATTACTAATCACCTCTTATATTTCTCCCACAAAAACCCCTCCTATAACTATGCCTCTTCTTACAAAAACCACAGCCATCATTATCACAACATTAGGTATTATTCTAGCACTGGAACTATCAAAACTCACGCATTCACTCACCCTTCCTAAGCAAAATATGACTATAAACTTCTCCAACACTCTAGGATACTTTAATCCCCTCATACACCGCCTCAGCTCCACCAACCTCCTAAGCAACGGCCAAAACATTGCATCCCACCTAATCGACCTATCCTGATATAAAAAAATTGGCCCAGAAGGACTAGCAATCCTTCAACTCAAAACATCTAAAACCCTAACTACTTTCCACTCCGGATTAATCAAAACCTACCTAGGAACCTTCGCTCTGTCTATCTTAATTATTATCTCACTTACACAGAACTAAAAATTAATGACCCCCAACCTACGAAAACATCATCCTCTTCTAAAAATAATCAATAACTCCTTAATTGATCTCCCAACACCATCAAACATTTCCGCTTGATGAAATTTCGGATCTCTCCTAGGCATCTGCCTAATAATTCAAATTACCACTGGCCTTTTACTGGCAATGCACTATACAGCAGATATCACTCTAGCATTCACATCCGTTGCTCATACATGTCGAAATGTCCAATTCGGTTGACTGATCCGAAACCTCCACGCAAACGGTGCCTCCTTCTTCTTCATGTGCATCTACCTACACATTGGACGAGGATTCTACTATGGTTCCTACCTATATAAAGAAACCTGAAACACAGGAGTTGTTCTCCTCCTAACTTTAATAGCAACTGCTTTCGTAGGATATGTTCTCCCATGAGGCCAAATATCATTCTGAGGCGCCACAGTAATTACTAACTTATTCTCAGCTATCCCCTATATTGGCCAAACACTTGTAGAATGAGCCTGAGGAGGGTTCTCAGTTGATAACCCTACGCTCACCCGATTCTTCGCCCTTCACTTCCTTCTCCCATTCTTGATTGCAGGTCTCACTTTCATTCACCTAACCTTCCTACATGAAACAGGCTCAAACAACCCCCTAGGCATTCATTCAGACTGTGATAAAATCCCATTTCACCCTTACTTCTCAATGAAAGACGTGTTAGGCCTTCTATTCCTCCTCATCCCACTAATAACACTTGCTATATTCTCACCTAACCTTTTAGGAGACCCAGAAAATTTTACACCTGCAAATCCATTAGTTACACCTCCTCATATTAAACCTGAATGATACTTCCTATTTGCATATGCTATTCTACGATCAATCCCTAACAAATTAGGAGGAGTCCTAGCTCTCGCTGCCTCCGTCCTAATTCTATTTTTAGCCCCATTCCTCCACATGTCAAAGCAACGAACAATAACCTTCCGACCCATCTCCCAACTCCTATTTTGAATCCTAGTTACTAACCTTTTGATCCTTACATGAATCGGTAGTCAACCAGTTGAACATCCATTTATCATCATTGGGCAACTTGCATCAGCTACCTACTTTACTATCATCCTTATCCTATTCCCCACTATCAGCCTTCTAGAAAACAAGATACTTAATCTCTAACTACTCTAATAGTTTATAAAAAACATTGGTCTTGTAAACCAAAGATTGAAGATCACCCCCTTCTTAGAGTTGTCCAAAAAAATTCAAGTTCCCAAAAAAATATTCAAGTTCCTCAAATTTCCCAATTAATACGTACATGGGGGGCCCCCCCTCCCCCCATACGCTATGGTATGTATTACTTTGCATCGCATTCTCCACCACATTAGACATAAAATCCATGCAGGAAACTCAGGCATACCATTATTGTAAAACCAACCAAATCTTCACATCTTCTCCCATACCATCCAAAACCGGCCATAGACAGATCTAGGCACATTCCCATACAACCTCATAACATGTCATGTTCTAGGAACAATCCCGCTAATCGGACTAAAACCTAACACCGCTAACTTTCGCATAAAAACCTTCACAACACGAGGAACCTCCAAAGACCCAGAATCCACCGTTCAAGGACCTCTCACCACTTAACCTTGCTCTATGTACTGACCAAGAGGCGCTGGGTTATTTATTAATCGTACCTCTCACGAGAAACCAGCAACCCGGCGTTAGTAATGTTTATCATGCCCAGCTTCAGGTGCGTTCTTTCATCTACCACCCTACACCCGCTCTCATAAATTGCTCTTTGTCGCCTCTGGTTCCTCGGTCAGGGCCATAACTTGCTTAATTTTCCTAAACTTGCGCTCCGTTACTAATGGTTGGGGATGCTTGGCCAATTTGGACCTCGTGATCGCGGCATTTTCCCTTTTCTATACTTTTGGTTTTTTTTTTGGGGTAGATCTCAATAAGCCCTTCAGAGTGCTCCGCCAGGGGGCTCCCATATATGGTTGACATGTACCCCTTGTGGTCGGCGAGCGGTTTTCTCACTTTCGCGGGTAAATTAATGATATGGTAGGCAGGATGCTTCTCGGTCTCATACTGTTGCACTGATTCACCGTCAGGTGCTGTTGGCTTGGTTTCTCAATTACGTCTCTCATCAAGTTGCAGTTTAATTAATGCACGCCAGACATATTTTTTCTTGAAAATTTCACAAAAAATCACAAAAAATCACAAAAAATTTTGTCATTTTTGCAATGATCTAGGGACTTTTCCCTTATTCATCACTAATTTTCGTTAAAAAATTTTTTAACAAAAATTTTTTATTTTACAAACATTCCATTTCCCTAATTTCCCAATCAATAAAATTTGCATCATCAATTTGTAAAAATTTTTTATCCAACTTGTTACACCCCATTTTTTCCTTTCATCATTTGTTTGTTTATTCATTCGTTTACACTTAAACTCACCCCATTTTTTCCTTTCATCATTTGTTTGTTTATTCATTCGTTTACACTTAAACTCACCCCATTTTTTCCTTTCATCATTTGTTTGTTTATTCATTCGTTTACACTTAAACTCACCCCATTTTTTCCTTTCATCATTTGTTTGTTTATTCATTCGTTTACACTTAAACTCACCCCATTTTTTCCTTTCATCATTTGTTTGTTTATTCATTCGTTTACACTTAAACTCACCCCATTTTTTCCTTTCATCATTTGTTTGTTTATTCATTCGTTTACACTTAAACTCACCCCATTTTTTCCTTTCATCATTTGTTTGTTTATTCATTCGTTTACACTTAAACTCACCCCACTACCTTCTACCCATTTCCCCGCCTAATTGGCAACCTTAACTATTTTCTTTCCCCTTCCAACCCCACCACCCCAATTAACACTTTTTTCCTACACTCCTCTAATAATTAACCCCAAATCTTATCCCCTTACCCCTCAGAAAAAAAGGAATCAAACCCTTATCACCAACTCCCAAAGCTGGTATTTTCATTAAACTATTTTCTGAATTTGCCCCCTTAAACCGCCCGAATTGCCCCCCGAGATAATCCTCGCACAAGCTCTAGCACAACAAACAACGTCAACAACAAGCCCCAACCTGCAACTAAAAATTGCCCCACCCCCCAAGAATAAAACATAGCCGCACCCTCAAAATCTAGCCGAACTGGCAAAACACCCCCACTATCCACCGTATCCAACCCCAATCACCGTAACCCTGATAACCCCATAACAAACACCCCTCCCCCCAGCGCTAAAACTAACCCAACCCCATACCCCACAACCCGCCAGTCCCCTCAAGCTTCAGGATACGGATCCGCTGCTAATGAAACCGAATACACAAAAACCACTAACATCCCACCCAAATATACTAAAAATAACACCAATGACACAAAAGACACCCCCAAACTCATTAACCATCCACACCCTACAACAGACGCTAACACCAACCCAACCACTGCATAATAAGGAGAAGGATTAGAAGCCACTGCCAACCCCCCCAAAATAAAACTAACACTTAAAAAAAGTATAAAATACGTCATAACAATTCCTGCTTGGCTTCTACCCAAGACCTTTGGCCTGAAAAACCACCGTTGTAATTTCAACTACAAGAACACATAATCTTAACTAAACCTACTTATTCAATCCAACAATCAAACCTCCTTCTACACTTCCAATTGCTCAACCAACACATTTTTGTTATCCACCAAACTATTTCCCCAACCACCTAAAACCCACTAACCGAACCAATCCTAAATCAACATCAACTACCTCCATAACTAAAACATAAACCCTAATAATAACCACTTGACCCAAAAACAATCCTAGTTCTTGTAGCTTACAATAAAGCATAACACTGAAGATGTTAAGACGGCTATTACACATACCCAAGGACAAAAAAGACTTAGTCCTAACCTTACAGTTAGTTCTTGCCAAATATATACATGCAAGTATCCGCGCCCCAGTGAAAATGCCCTCAATACCTTAAAAAGACAGTAGGAGCAGGCATCAGGCACACTTCCCCAATTGCAGCCCAAAACGCCTTGCATCGCCACACCCCCAAGGGTACTCAGCAGTAATTAATATTAAGCAATAAGTGTAAACTTGACTTAGTTAAAGCAACTTATCAGGGTTGGTAAATCTTGTGCCAGCCACCGCGGTCACACAAGAAACCCAAATTAACTTTATACGGCGTAAAGAGTGGCTTTTCACTATCACTTCAACTAAGACTGACATGCAACCAAGCTGTTATAAGCATAAGATGCATTTAATACTCCCATAAAAACGATCTTAGTCCCATGATCAACAAAACCCCACGAAAGCCAGGACACAAACTGGGATTAGATACCCCACTATGCCTGGCCCTAAATCCCGATGCTTTCACCACTTAAGCATCCGCCTGAGAACTACGAGCACAAACGCTTAAAACTCTAAGGACTTGGCGGTGCTCCAAACCCACCTAGAGGAGCCTGTTCTATAATCGATAACCCACGATACACCCAACCATCCCTAGCCAAATCAGCCTATATACCGCCGTCGTCAGCTCACCCCTAAACTGAGGGTTCAACAGTGAGCACAATAGCAACCCCACCCGCTAATAAGACAGGTCAAGGTATAGCTCATGGGGTGGTAGAAATGGGCTACATTTTCTAGCATAGAAAACCCCTTCCCACGACAGGGAGCGTGAAACCACTCCCAAAAGGCGGATTTAGCAGTAAAGCAGGATAATAATGCCCCCTTTAAGTTGGCTCTGAAGCACGTACATACCGCCCGTCACCCTCCTCACAAGCTACAACCAATCTTATTCATAATAGGCTCTCAAGCTAAAGATGAGGCAAGTCGTAACAAGGTAAGTGTACCGGAAGGTGCACTTAGTTTACCAAGACGTAGCTATAAAAAAAGCATTCAGCTTACACCTGAAAGATATCTGCTCCTCACCAGATCGTCTTGAAGCCTAACTCTAGCTCTGCTACCAAATTACATATGAACTAAACCATGCCACCCACTAAATCAAAGCATTCTCTCACTTAACCTAGTATAGGCGATAGAAAGGTGAACTCAAGACGCGATAGAGACCATGTACCGTAAGGGAAAAATGAAATAACAATGACAAGCCAAGCGCTAAATAGCAAAGACCAATCCTTGTACCTTTTGCATCATGATTTAGCAAGAACTTCCCAAGCAAAATGCCAATTTAAGCTTGCCGCCCCGAAACCCAAGCGAGCTACTTACGAGCAGCTATTTACTGAGCAAACCCGTCTCTGTTGCAAAAGAGTGGGATGACTCGTTAGTAGTGGTGAAAAGCCAATCGAGCTGGGTGATAGCTGGTTGCCTATGAAACGAACCTTAGTTCTCTCTTAATTCACCCCCCCAGGACTATATTCAACCCACATGAAATGAATTAAGGGTTATTTAAAGGAGGTACAGCTCCTTTAAAAAAGAGCACACTCTCTTCCAGCGGATAAATTAAATTGTTCCTCAACTGTGGGCCTTCAAGCAGCCACCATTAAAGAGTGCGTCAAAGCTCTGTACCTAAAAATCCTAATCTTCCTATGACTCCCTCTTCCTTAATAGGCTAACTTATGATAAATAAGAGAATTAATGCTAAAATAAGTAACTAGGGACCCCCCCCTCTACGGCACAAACTTACATTATAACATTATTAACAAACTACAGGATATTTTCTAACCCTAACAAGATCCTATATCTAAAACCTTGTTAACCCACCTACGGAGTGCCTCTCAAAGACGATTTAAATCTGTAAAAGGAACTAGGCAAAACCAAGGCCCGACTGTTTACCAAAAACATAGCCTTTAGCTAAGTCAAGTATTAAAGGTGAAGCCTGCCCAGTGACAATAAGTTCAACGGCCGCGGTATCCTAACCGTGCAAAGGTAGCGCAATCAATTGTCCCATAAATCGGGACTTGTATGAATGGCTTAACGAGGTCTTAACTGTCTCCTACGGATAATCAGTGAAATTGATCTTCCTGTGCAAAAGCAGGAATAACTTCATAAGACAAGAAGACCCTGTGGAACTTTAAAACCTGCTACCATCCCCACCAACAATTTTCCTCCACAGGACCCACTCCCTCGGATTTTACTGGTACGCATTTTTTGGTTGGGGCGACCTTGGAGATAAACTTAACCTCCAAAAACCGGATAACCCATCTTGACCAAGAACAACTCATCAACGTGCTAATAGTAGCCAGACCCAATATTATTGATTAATGAACCTAGCTACCCCAGGGATAACAGCGCAATCTCCTTCAAGAGCCCACATCGACAAGGAGGTTTACGACCTCGATGTTGGATCAGGACATCCTAGTGGTGCAACCGCTACCAAGGGTTCGTTTGTTCAACGATTAACAGTCCTACGTGATCTGAGTTCAGACCGGAGCAATCCAGGTCGGTTTCTATCTATGTAATAACTCCTTCTAGTACGAAAGGACCGAAGAAGTAAGGCCTATGCTACAGGCACGCCTTCGCACCCAGTAATGAACCCAACTAAATTACCAAGAGCCCTACCATAACCCCTTCCTAGAAAAGGACCGCTAGCGTGGCAGAGCTTGGCAAATGCAGAAGGCTTAAGCCCTTTACCCAGAGGTTCAAATCCTCTCCCTAGCTCCACATAAAACATATGGCAACTCACTTAGTCCTGATTTACCTCATTATATCACTATCCTATGCTTTATCCATCCTCATCGCCGTAGCATTCCTAACCCTGGTTGAACGCAAAGTTCTAAGTTATATACAAGCCCGAAAAGGACCTAACATTGTAGGACCATTTGGCCTATTACAACCTATAGCAGATGGAGTAAAACTGTTCATTAAAGAACCAATCCGTCCATCAACTTCATCCCCTTACCTATTTATAGCTACCCCTATCCTAGCCCTTCTCTTAGCAATTACAATCTGACTGCCTCTCCCCCTACCATTTCCCCTCACTGACCTAAACCTAGGTATACTTTTCCTCCTGGCCCTCTCCAGCTTAGCAGTTTACTCAATTCTATGATCAGGGTGGGCCTCTAATTCAAAATATGCTCTGATTGGCGCCCTCCGAGCAGTCGCACAAACCATTTCCTATGAGGTTACCCTAGCCATTATTCTCCTATCTGTAATTATTCTAAGTGGTAATTATACCCTTAACACCCTTGCTATTACACAAGAACCTCTTTACCTCATTTTCTCCTCCTGACCTCTAGCAATAATATGATATATTTCCTCACTTGCTGAAACAAACCGCGCCCCATTTGACCTAACAGAAGGAGAATCTGAACTAGTCTCAGGGTTTAATGTAGAATATGCTGCAGGTCCATTTGCCTTATTCTTCCTAGCTGAATATGCTAATATTATACTAATAAATGCACTCACAACCATTCTATTCCTGAACCCCAGCTCACTCAATCTCCCTCAAGAATTCTTCCCTCTAACTCTAGCTACAAAAACCCTCCTCCTGTCCGCAGGCTTCTTATGAATCCGCGCCTCTTACCCTCGATTCCGCTATGATCAACTCATACATTTACTCTGAAAAAACTTCCTACCCCTAACACTAGCCTTATGCCTATGACATACTAGCCTCCCTATCTCATATGCAGGCCTACCTCCCTACCTAAGATAACCAAGGAAATGTGCCTGAATCCAAAAGGGTTACTATGATAAAGTAAACATAGAGGTATACCAACCCTCTCATTTCCTAAACTTAGAAAAGTAGGAATCGAACCTACACTAAAGGAATCAAAATCCTCTATACTCCCTCTATATTATTTTCTAGTAAGGTCAGCTAATTAAGCTATCGGGCCCATACCCCGAAAATGATGGTTTAACTCCTTCCCTTACTAATGAATCCTCAAGCTAAATTAATCTCTACAGCAAGCTTACTCTTGGGAACCTCCATCACAATTTCAAGCAACCACTGAATAACAGCATGAATTGGCTTAGAGATTAACACTTTAGCTATCCTTCCCTTAATCTCTAAAACCCACCATCCACGAGCCATTGAAGCTTCTACTAAATACTTTCTGACCCAAGCAACCGCATCCACACTACTCCTATTTGCTAGCATGATCAACGCATGATTTTCTGGTCAATGAGACATCACCCAACTAACCCACCCTATATCATGCATACTATCAACAGTTGCAATTTCAATCAAACTAGGCTTAGTCCCATTCCATTTCTGATTTCCAGAAGTCCTTCAAGGCTCAACCATAACAACATGCCTCCTACTAGCTACAATTATAAAATTTCCACCAATTACCCTATTCTACTTAACATCCCCATCACTTAACTCAACCCTCCTAACTTCAATAGCTATCGCCTCCGCAGCCCTAGGAGGCTGAATAGGGTTAAATCAAACTCAAACTCGCAAAGTCTTAGCCTTTTCATCCATCGCCCACCTTGGATGAATAACTATTATTCTCAACTATGACCCCAATCTAACTTTAATTACCTTTTATCTCTATACCATAACAACTTCCGCTATCTTCCTTATTCTCAACACAACCAATACCCTAAAATTATCCACTGTAATAACCACATGAACCAAAATTCCCCCATTAACTACAATTTTCATGCTCACTCTCCTCTCCCTCGCAGGCCTCCCTCCCCTAACAGGATTTCTACCCAAATGATTAATTATTCAAGAACTCACTAAGCAAGAACTAACTGCAACAGCCACAGCCATTTCTCTACTCTCTTTACTCGGACTTTTCTTCTACCTACGTCTAGCCTACTGTGCAACTATCACACTACCCCCAAACTTCACCAACTACATAAAACAATGACAGACTAACAAACCAACTAATCCCTTAACTACAATCTTTACTTCTCTGTCAATCATACTCCTACCATTATCCCCCATAGTACTTACTATTTCCTAGAAACTTAGGTTACTTAAACCGAAGGCCTTCAAAGCCTTAAACAAGGACCAGCTCTCCTTAGTTTCTGCTAAAATTCACAGGATATTAACCTGTATTTCCTGAATGCAACTCAAGCGCTTTAATTAAGCTAGAATCTCTTTCTAGACAGATGGGCCTCGATCCCATAAAACTTTAGTTAACAGCTAAATGCCCTATCCAACAGGCTTCTGCCTACTAGATCCTGGTGTATATTTGATACACATCAATGAGCTTGCAACTCAACATGAACTTCACTACAGAATCGATAAGAAGAGGAATCAAACCTCTGTAAAAAGGACTACAGCCTAACGCTTCAACACTCAGCCATCTTACCTATGACTTTTATCAACCGTTGACTATTCTCTACCAATCACAAAGACATCGGCACACTTTACCTTATTTTCGGTGCATGAGCTGGTATAATTGGTACAGCCCTAAGTCTCCTCATTCGAGCAGAACTAGGACAACCAGGAACCCTTTTAGGCGATGACCAAATCTATAATGTAATCGTCACCGCACATGCATTTGTTATAATTTTCTTTATAGTAATACCTATTATAATTGGAGGGTTTGGTAACTGACTAGTCCCATTAATAATTGGCGCCCCCGACATGGCATTCCCACGAATAAATAATATAAGCTTCTGACTTCTTCCCCCATCCTTCTTACTACTTTTAGCATCTTCCACAGTTGAAGCTGGGGCCGGGACAGGATGAACAGTATACCCACCCCTAGCTGGAAACCTAGCCCACGCTGGTGCATCAGTAGACCTCGCCATTTTCTCCCTTCACCTAGCAGGTGTCTCCTCTATCCTCGGAGCAATCAACTTTATTACTACAGCAATTAACATAAAACCACCTGCTCTTTCACAATACCAAACCCCCCTATTTGTTTGATCCGTCCTAATCACCGCAGTACTACTTCTCCTCTCCCTACCAGTTCTAGCTGCTGGCATTACAATACTTCTAACAGATCGAAACCTAAACACTACATTCTTCGACCCCGCAGGAGGTGGAGACCCAATTTTATATCAACACTTATTTTGATTTTTTGGACACCCAGAAGTCTACATCCTTATTCTGCCAGGATTCGGAATTATCTCCCACGTCGTAGCCTACTACGCTGGTAAAAAAGAACCCTTCGGCTACATAGGCATAGTCTGAGCCATATTATCTATTGGTTTCCTAGGCTTCATCGTATGAGCCCACCACATATTCACAGTTGGAATGGACGTAGATACCCGAGCATACTTTACATCTGCTACCATAATTATTGCAATTCCTACTGGCATTAAAGTTTTCAGTTGACTAGCCACCCTACATGGTGGGACAATTAAATGAGACCCACCCATACTATGAGCCCTAGGCTTCATTTTCCTCTTCACCATTGGTGGACTAACAGGTATCGTTCTTGCTAACTCCTCCCTAGATATTGCCTTACACGATACCTACTACGTAGTTGCACACTTCCACTACGTACTGTCTATGGGAGCAGTATTCGCCATCTTAGCTGGCTTCACACATTGATTCCCACTATTTACTGGTTACACCCTCCATCCTACGTGAGCTAAAGCCCACTTCGGGGTAATATTCTTTGGGGTTAACCTAACATTCTTCCCACAACATTTCCTAGGTTTAGCTGGTATACCACGTCGATACTCAGACTATCCAGATGCTTATACCTTATGGAATTCCCTATCCTCCATTGGCTCCCTTATCTCCATGATAGCCGTAATTATACTGATATTTATTATCTGAGAAGCCTTCGCATCCAAACGAAAAGTATTACAACCAGAACTTACTTCCACAAACATCGAATGAATTCACGGCTGCCCTCCCCCTTACCACACCTTCGAAGAACCAGCTTTTGTTCAAGTACAAGAAAGGAAGGAATCGAACCCTCATAAGCTGGTTTCAAGCCAACCGCATCTAACCACTCATGCTTCTTTCTTATGGGTTGTTAGTAAAATAATTACATAGTCTTGTCAAGACTAAATCACAGGTGAAAACCCAGTACATCCCACCTTCCACATTATGGCCAACCACTCTCAACTTGGTTTTCAAGACGCTTCATCCCCTATTATAGAAGAACTCATCGAATTTCATGATCATGCCCTAATAGTTGCTCTAGCCATCTGTAGCCTAGTTCTATACCTCCTAGCTCTTATACTCATAGAAAAACTATCCTCTAACACCGTCGACGCACAAGAAGTAGAACTTGTCTGAACAATTCTACCTGCCATCGTCCTAATTATACTAGCCCTCCCATCCCTTCAAATCCTCTACATAATAGACGAAATCGACGAACCCGACCTTACCCTTAAAGCCATTGGTCATCAATGATATTGATCCTATGAATACACAGACTTCAAAGATTTATCCTTTGACTCTTACATGTTACCAACCACAGACCTACCACTTGGTCACTTCCGCCTCCTAGAAGTTGATAACCGCATTGTTATCCCAATAGAATCCCCAATCCGAGTTATCGTCACAGCTGATGATGTCCTCCACTCATGAGCCGTGCCCAGCCTTGGTGTAAAAACCGATGCAATTCCAGGACGACTAAATCAAACTTCCTTCATCACAACCCGCCCTGGAATCTTCTACGGCCAATGCTCAGAAATCTGTGGAGCCAATCACAGCTTCATACCCATTGTAGTGGAATCAGCTCCTCTAACAGACTTCGAAAACTGATCTTCACTTCTAACATCCTAATCATTAAGAAGCTATGAACCAGCACTAGCCTTTTAAGCTAGAGAAAGAGGACTACCCATCCTCCTTAATGACATGCCTCAGCTAAACCCAGCGCCCTGACTCTTTATTATACTTACTTCATGACTCACTTTTTCCCTCATCCTTCAACCTAAACTTTTATTATTTACTCCAACCAACTCGCCATCCAACAAAACATTATCCACTATAAAAACTTACCCTTGAGACTGACCATGAACCTAAGCTTCTTCGACCAATTTATAAGCCCAACACTTCTAGGAATCCCCCTTATTCTGATCTCTCTATTGTTCCCAACTCTCTTGCTTCCCTCCCCTGGCAACCGATGAGTTACAAATCGTCTTTCAACGCTTCAACTCTGATTCTTCCACCTAATTACAAAACAACTGATAACCCCATTAAACAAAAAAGGCCACAAATGAGCCCTAATCTTATCATCACTCATAATCATACTATTAATAATCAACCTATTAGGCCTTTTACCCTACACATTCACACCTACTACTCAACTATCAATAAACCTAGCCCTTGCCTTCCCCCTATGACTTGCTACACTATTAACAGGCCTACGAAACCAACCCTCAGCTTCCCTAGGACACCTCTTGCCAGAAGGTACCCCAACACCCCTAATCCCTGCCCTTATCATAATCGAAACAACAAGCCTTCTCATTCGTCCACTTGCCTTAGGAGTCCGCCTTACAGCCAACCTCACAGCAGGACATCTACTTATCCAACTCATTTCTACAGCCACTGCTGTCCTCCTTCCCATTAA
>NW_026990953.1:0-31971 GCF_036250125.1 Pseudopipra pipra
TATCACAGTCTGAATGAATGCCTAGGGGGTTGTTTGAGCCTGTTTCATGTAGGAAGGTTAGGTGAATGAAAGTGAGACCTGCAATCAAGAATGGGAGAAGGAAGTGAAGGGCGAAGAATCGGGTGAGCGTAGGGTTATCAACTGAGAACCCTCCTCAGGCTCATTCTACAAGTGTTTGGCCAATATAGGGGATAGCTGAGAATAAGTTAGTAATTACTGTGGCGCCTCAGAATGATATTTGGCCTCATGGGAGAACATATCCTACGAAAGCAGTTGCTATTAAAGTTAGGAGGAGAACAACTCCTGTGTTTCAGGTTTCTTTATATAGGTAGGAACCATAGTAGAATCCTCGTCCAATGTGTAGGTAGATGCACATGAAGAAGAAGGAGGCACCGTTTGCGTGGAGGTTTCGGATCAGTCAACCGAATTGGACATTTCGACATGTATGAGCAACGGATGTGAATGCTAGAGTGATATCTGCTGTATAGTGCATTGCCAGTAAAAGGCCAGTGGTAATTTGAATTATTAGGCAGATGCCTAGGAGAGATCCGAAATTTCATCAAGCGGAAATGTTTGATGGTGTTGGGAGATCAATTAAGGAGTTATTGATTATTTTTAGAAGAGGATGATGTTTTCGTAGGTTGGGGGTCATTAATTTTTAGTTCTGTGTAAGTGAGATAATAATTAAGATAGACAGAGCGAAGGTTCCTAGGTAGGTTTTGATTAATCCGGAGTGGAAAGTAGTTAGGGTTTTAGATGTTTTGAGTTGAAGGATTGCTAGTCCTTCTGGGCCAATTTTTTTATATCAGGATAGGTCGATTAGGTGGGATGCAATGTTTTGGCCGTTGCTTAGGAGGTTGGTGGAGCTGAGGCGGTGTATGAGGGGATTAAAGTATCCTAGAGTGTTGGAGAAGTTTATAGTCATATTTTGCTTAGGAAGGGTGAGTGAATGCGTGAGTTTTGATAGTTCCAGTGCTAGAATAATACCTAATGTTGTGATAATGATGGCTGTGGTTTTTGTAAGAAGAGGCATAGTTATAGGAGGGGTTTTTGTGGGAGAAATATAAGAGGTGATTAGTAATCCAGCCATGATACTTCCGAGAGCAAGACGGGTGATTGGGTTTGTGACTGCTGGGTTGTTTTCATTAATGGGGGTAATAGAAGGAATTCGGGTGTAGTCGGTTTGTACTAGTAGGGTTATACGCAGGCTATAAGTTGCAGTAAATGATGTGGCTACAAGTGTTAGAAGGAGCGCTCAGGTGTTTAAGTAGGAGGTGTTGAGGCTTTCGATGATGAGGTCTTTTGAGTAGAACCCTGCTAGAAATGGGGTTCCTATGAGAGCTAGGTTTCCGATTGTCAGACATGAAGTGGTTGTAGGGAGTAATTTTTGTAGACCTCCTATTTTTCGGATGTCTTGTTCACCGTTGAGGCTATGGATGATAGATCCAGAGCAGAGGAAGAGTATGGCTTTGAAGAATGCGTGGGTGGAAATATGTAGAAAGGCTAGTTGGGGTAGGTTTAAGCCAATAGTAACTATTATTAGGCCTAATTGGCTGGATGTAGAGAAAGCAATAATTTTTTTGATGTCGTTTTGGGTAAGAGCGCATGTAGCGGCAAATAGTGTGGATAGGGCACCTATACAGAGGCACGCAGTTAGAGCGATTTGATTACTACATAATATGTGGTGAGTGCGAATTAATAGAAAGATTCCGGCAACTACTATTGTACTGGAATGGAGTAGAGCGGATACAGGAGTTGGTCCTTCTATAGCGGCTGGGAGTCACGGGTGGAGGCCGAATTGGGCGGATTTACCTGTGGCTGCTAAAATGAGTCCTATAAGAGGAAGTAAGGGTATTTGGTTTGGGTAAGATGGTTGTTGAATTTCTCATGTATTGATTGAAGAGGCTAATCATGCTATGCAGAGGATCAGTCCGATATCTCCGATACGATTATAAAGTACGGCTTGGAGTGCGGCGGTGTTAGCTTCTGCTCGGCCGTATCATCATCCGATTAGGAGGAAGGATATAATTCCAACTCCTTCTCAGCCAATAAATAGGAGGAATATGTTGTTGGCGATAATTAAGATTAGCATAGCAATGAGGAAAATTAAGAGGTAGAGAGAGAATTTTGTGGCATGAGGTTCTGAGGCTATGTACCATGTTGCGAATTGTAGAATAGATCATGTTACGAATAGAGCAATGGGGAAGAATATTAAGGAGTATTGGTCTATTTTAAGGTTAAAAGGGATTTTGAAGTTTGTAATGAATTTTCACTCTCAATAGAAGGTAGTGTTTTCCATATTAGAATAGATAGAGAGGATTATGGGAATTAAACTGGTCATGAAGGAAGTTTTGACAGTATATATAATGGTGGTTGGGGAGTTTTGATAGTTCTTGGATAGAAGGGGAAGAAGAATAGGAGTAGAAAGAATGGCCAAGGTTAGGAATATGGAGGTGTTGAGAATTAATGGAAAGTCCATTACTTTTACTTGGACTTGCACCAAGATGAATGGCTCCTAAGACCAGTGGATTGCTATTATCCTTTAAAAGTAAGGGGGCTGAGGTCTTAGGCTCAGATGCAAGAGTTAGCAGTTCTTGTTGGTTAAACCTCCCCTCGGCAGGCAAGAAGAGTTTAACTTCTATTTTTAGGATCACAGTCTAATGTTTGGCTTAAAACTATGCTTGCATATGGGGATTCCTGAGATTAGTTCTGGTTTTAGGATGAGGAGAAGGGAGGGTAGAATGTGGAGTGTTATAAGGAGATGTTCTCGCGTATTCGAATTTTGGGTAGTTGTGATGTAAGTTGGGGTTGGTCCTCGTTGGGTTATAAGGAGTATGTAGAGGGTGTAGGCTGCAGTCAGTAGAGTTGCGATTCCGGTTAGGATGATAGTGAATGCAGATCAATTGAAGAGAGCAATTATGATAGTTAGTTCAGCTATTAGATTAGTGGTAGGAGGAAGAGCCATGTTAGTTAGGTTAGCTAGAAGTCATCAGATTCCTATGAGAGGTAGGAGGGGTTGTAGGCCTCGTGTTAAGAGGAGGGTGCGGCTGTGTATGCGTTCATAATTTGTATTAGCTAGGCAAAATAGTATGGAAGAGGTGAGTCCATGTGAAATTATCAAGATTATCGCTCCTGAAAAAGATCAATGGGTTTGGATTATTGTTGCGGCAATGACTAGGCCTATATGGCTTACCGAGGAGTAGGCGATTAGAGATTTAAGGTCAATTTGGCGTAGGCAGATGGAGCTTGTTATTAATGCCCCTCATAGGGCTAAGGTTAGGAATGGGTAGTAGAGGTAGTCGAGCAGGGAGTTTAAGACCATTGAGATACGTATAATGCCGTACCCTCCAAGTTTGAGGAGGAGTGCGGCTAGAAGTATGGACCCTGCGATTGGTGCCTCTACGTGGGCTTTTGGGAGTCATAGGTGTAATCCATAAAGGGGGGCTTTTACTATGAAAGCGAGTAGTAGGGCTAGGCTTGATATGAGGCCTGTTCAGGAGTTTGTAAGGGATGGATGTGAAAGTTTTATTATAATGATGTGCATGGACCCTGTTTGAGTGTGAAGATAAAGGATCGCAACTAATAGGGGAAGAGAACTGACTAGGGTATAGAATAAGAGGTAGACCCCAGCACTTAAACGTTCTGGTTGGCTGCCCCATCGTGTAATTAGAATTAGAGTAGGGATTAAGGTTGCTTCGAATGCAATATAAAACAATATCAGTTCTAAGGCTGAGAAGGCCAGGATGATAAATGGTTGAGCAAGGATTATGGTTATGATAAATATATATTTTCGTGTAGGGGGCTCTTGCTGGAGGTGATTTTGGCTTGCTAACATTATAAGGGGCAGAAGTCAACAAGATAGGACTAATAAGGGGGATGAAATTTGGTCGATACCAAGTCATGGGGATAGGTTCTTGTTAGGGTGGTAGGTTGAAGAGAGTCACTGTAAGCTGGCGGTTGCGATTAAGAGGCTGTGGGAAGTGACATTAAGTCAAAGAAATTTTTGGGGTGATAGGAGGGTTATAGGGAGTAGTATGATCGTGGGGAGAATAATTTTTAGCATTGTAGAAGGTTTAGATTATGCAAATGATCTGACCCGTGAGTTCGGGTGGAAGCTACTAGAATTGCCAGGCCGGCGCCTGCTTCACAGGCTGAAAATGCTAGTATGAGAATGGGTATTAGGGAGGGGGATGTTGTTTGGGTTTGGATGGGCCACATGGATAGGGCAATGTATATGGATAGTATTATACTTTCTAAGCATAGTAGGGCGGAAATTAGGTGTATTCGGTGAAAGGCTAGTCCTAGGCTGCTTAGGGCGAAGGCAGAGTAGAAGCTTAAATGTAGAAAGGTCATTGAGAAAGTCACAGAGTGGGACTGTGGTTTGTTGAGCCGAAATCAACTGTCTTAATTAGACTAACTTTCTGTAGTTATTCTGCTCATTCTAAGCCCCCTTGTATCCATTCATAGATTAATCCGAATGCGAGGAGGAGAATAATGGCGAAGGTTCAGGTTAAAGTATTGAGGGGGGAGAGAAGTTGAGTAGCTCATGGGAGGGGTAGTAAGAGGGCGATTTCTAGGTCGAACAAGAGAAATAAGATTGCGACAAGAAAGAATCGGATTGAAAAAGGGAGACGGGCTGAGCCCAGTGGGTCAAAGCCACATTCATATGGGGATAGTTTTTCTGAATCTGGATTTATTTGAGCCAGTCAAAGGTTTAATGAAGTTAGGATAATACATAGTGATAGAGAGGTTGTAAATATAAAGAGGATTATGTTAATTGCCTTTCTCTGGTTTTGATCCAGATTTTAGAGATTGGAAGTCAATTGTAATTAATATACTAGAAAGGCAGGATCCTCATCAGTAGATTGTTATATAGAGGAATAGTCAGATAATATCAACAAAATGTCAGTATCAAGCCGCTGCTTCAAAGCCAAAGTGGTGGTTGGGTGTGAAATGGAATTTGATGAGACGGAAAAGGCAAATTAAGAGAAAGGATGACCCAATGATTACGTGAAGGCCATGGAATCCTGTGGCTACAAAGAAGGTGGATCCATAGATTCCATCAGCAATTGAGAATGGCGCTTCATAATATTCTATTGCTTGAAGTGCTGTAAAGTAGAATCCTAACAGGACAGTTATGAGTAGGGCCTGAGTAGCTTGATTTCGGTTACCTTCTGTAATGCTATGATGAGCTCATGTAACGGTAACTCCTGAAGCTAAAAGGATGGCAGTGTTTAGTAGAGGTACTTCTATTGGATTGAGGGGTTTGATTCCCATAGGGGGTCATTGCCCTCCGAGTTCTGGGGTGGGGACTAAGCTAGAGTGAAAGAATGCTCAGAAGAATCCTAGAAAGAAGAAGGCTTCGGAGGTAATGAATAGAATTATTCCGTAGCGTAAGCCTTTTTGGACTGTTAGAGTATGGTGACCTTGGAATGTGCTTTCTCGTACGATATCACGCCATCATTGAATTATTACTAAAATTATGGAAAGCAGGCCTAGGAGTAAGAGTTGCATGGAATTGTGATGGAATCATATGGCCAATCCGGAGGTAGTAAGGAGAGCGGCCGCAGCTCCGAAAATGGGTCAGGGGCTTGGGTCTACTATATGGAAGGAGTGGGCTTGGTGTGTCATTAAAGGTTAAATGTTTTCTTGTAAGTAAAGGCTTAGTAGTAGTACAAAGACATAGGCTTGGATTATTGCTACGGCTACTTCTAAAATTGTTAGGAGAAGGAGAATAGCTGTGGTTAAGAGGGATACTGCAGGTATAATGGGAAGGAGGACAGCAGTGGCTGTAGAAATGAGTTGGATAAGTAGATGTCCTGCTGTGAGGTTGGCTGTAAGGCGGACTCCTAAGGCAAGTGGACGAATGAGAAGGCTTGTTGTTTCGATTATGATAAGGGCAGGGATTAGGGGTGTTGGGGTACCTTCTGGCAAGAGGTGTCCTAGGGAAGCTGAGGGTTGGTTTCGTAGGCCTGTTAATAGTGTAGCAAGTCATAGGGGGAAGGCAAGGGCTAGGTTTATTGATAGTTGAGTAGTAGGTGTGAATGTGTAGGGTAAAAGGCCTAATAGGTTGATTATTAATAGTATGATTATGAGTGATGATAAGATTAGGGCTCATTTGTGGCCTTTTTTGTTTAATGGGGTTATCAGTTGTTTTGTAATTAGGTGGAAGAATCAGAGTTGAAGCGTTGAAAGACGATTTGTAACTCATCGGTTGCCAGGGGAGGGAAGCAAGAGAGTTGGGAACAATAGAGAGATCAGAATAAGGGGGATTCCTAGAAGTGTTGGGCTTATAAATTGGTCGAAGAAGCTTAGGTTCATGGTCAGTCTCAAGGGTAAGTTTTTATAGTGGATAATGTTTTGTTGGATGGCGAGTTGGTTGGAGTAAATAATAAAAGTTTAGGTTGAAGGATGAGGGAAAAAGTGAGTCATGAAGTAAGTATAATAAAGAGTCAGGGCGCTGGGTTTAGCTGAGGCATGTCATTAAGGAGGATGGGTAGTCCTCTTTCTCTAGCTTAAAAGGCTAGTGCTGGTTCATAGCTTCTTAATGATTAGGATGTTAGAAGTGAAGATCAGTTTTCGAAGTCTGTTAGAGGAGCTGATTCCACTACAATGGGTATGAAGCTGTGATTGGCTCCACAGATTTCTGAGCATTGGCCGTAGAAGATTCCAGGGCGGGTTGTGATGAAGGAAGTTTGATTTAGTCGTCCTGGAATTGCATCGGTTTTTACACCAAGGCTGGGCACGGCTCATGAGTGGAGGACATCATCAGCTGTGACGATAACTCGGATTGGGGATTCTATTGGGATAACAATGCGGTTATCAACTTCTAGGAGGCGGAAGTGACCAAGTGGTAGGTCTGTGGTTGGTAACATGTAAGAGTCAAAGGATAAATCTTTGAAGTCTGTGTATTCATAGGATCAATATCATTGATGACCAATGGCTTTAAGGGTAAGGTCGGGTTCGTCGATTTCGTCTATTATGTAGAGGATTTGAAGGGATGGGAGGGCTAGTATAATTAGGACGATGGCAGGTAGAATTGTTCAGACAAGTTCTACTTCTTGTGCGTCGACGGTGTTAGAGGATAGTTTTTCTATGAGTATAAGAGCTAGGAGGTATAGAACTAGGCTACAGATGGCTAGAGCAACTATTAGGGCATGATCATGAAATTCGATGAGTTCTTCTATAATAGGGGATGAAGCGTCTTGAAAACCAAGTTGAGAGTGGTTGGCCATAATGTGGAAGGTGGGATGTACTGGGTTTTCACCTGTGATTTAGTCTTGACAAGACTATGTAATTATTTTACTAACAACCCATAAGAAAGAAGCATGAGTGGTTAGATGCGGTTGGCTTGAAACCAGCTTATGAGGGTTCGATTCCTTCCTTTCTTGTACTTGAACAAAAGCTGGTTCTTCGAAGGTGTGGTAAGGGGGAGGGCAGCCGTGAATTCATTCGATGTTTGTGGAAGTAAGTTCTGGTTGTAATACTTTTCGTTTGGATGCGAAGGCTTCTCAGATAATAAATATCAGTATAATTACGGCTATCATGGAGATAAGGGAGCCAATGGAGGATAGGGAATTCCATAAGGTATAAGCATCTGGATAGTCTGAGTATCGACGTGGTATACCAGCTAAACCTAGGAAATGTTGTGGGAAGAATGTTAGGTTAACCCCAAAGAATATTACCCCGAAGTGGGCTTTAGCTCACGTAGGATGGAGGGTGTAACCAGTAAATAGTGGGAATCAATGTGTGAAGCCAGCTAAGATGGCGAATACTGCTCCCATAGACAGTACGTAGTGGAAGTGTGCAACTACGTAGTAGGTATCGTGTAAGGCAATATCTAGGGAGGAGTTAGCAAGAACGATACCTGTTAGTCCACCAATGGTGAAGAGGAAAATGAAGCCTAGGGCTCATAGTATGGGTGGGTCTCATTTAATTGTCCCACCATGTAGGGTGGCTAGTCAACTGAAAACTTTAATGCCAGTAGGAATTGCAATAATTATGGTAGCAGATGTAAAGTATGCTCGGGTATCTACGTCCATTCCAACTGTGAATATGTGGTGGGCTCATACGATGAAGCCTAGGAAACCAATAGATAATATGGCTCAGACTATGCCTATGTAGCCGAAGGGTTCTTTTTTACCAGCGTAGTAGGCTACGACGTGGGAGATAATTCCGAATCCTGGCAGAATAAGGATGTAGACTTCTGGGTGTCCAAAAAATCAAAATAAGTGTTGATATAAAATTGGGTCTCCACCTCCTGCGGGGTCGAAGAATGTAGTGTTTAGGTTTCGATCTGTTAGAAGTATTGTAATGCCAGCAGCTAGAACTGGTAGGGAGAGGAGAAGTAGTACTGCGGTGATTAGGACGGATCAAACAAATAGGGGGGTTTGGTATTGTGAAAGAGCAGGTGGTTTTATGTTAATTGCTGTAGTAATAAAGTTGATTGCTCCGAGGATAGAGGAGACACCTGCTAGGTGAAGGGAGAAAATGGCGAGGTCTACTGATGCACCAGCGTGGGCTAGGTTTCCAGCTAGGGGTGGGTATACTGTTCATCCTGTCCCGGCCCCAGCTTCAACTGTGGAAGATGCTAAAAGTAGTAAGAAGGATGGGGGAAGAAGTCAGAAGCTTATATTATTTATTCGTGGGAATGCCATGTCGGGGGCGCCAATTATTAATGGGACTAGTCAGTTACCAAACCCTCCAATTATAATAGGTATTACTATAAAGAAAATTATAACAAATGCATGTGCGGTGACGATTACATTATAGATTTGGTCATCGCCTAAAAGGGTTCCTGGTTGTCCTAGTTCTGCTCGAATGAGGAGACTTAGGGCTGTACCAATTATACCAGCTCATGCACCGAAAATAAGGTAAAGTGTGCCGATGTCTTTGTGATTGGTAGAGAATAGTCAACGGTTGATAAAAGTCATAGGTAAGATGGCTGAGTGTTGAAGCGTTAGGCTGTAGTCCTTTTTACAGAGGTTTGATTCCTCTTCTTATCGATTCTGTAGTGAAGTTCATGTTGAGTTGCAAGCTCATTGATGTGTATCAAATATACACCAGGATCTAGTAGGCAGAAGCCTGTTGGATAGGGCATTTAGCTGTTAACTAAAGTTTTATGGGATCGAGGCCCATCTGTCTAGAAAGAGATTCTAGCTTAATTAAAGCGCTTGAGTTGCATTCAGGAAATACAGGTTAATATCCTGTGAATTTTAGCAGAAACTAAGGAGAGCTGGTCCTTGTTTAAGGCTTTGAAGGCCTTCGGTTTAAGTAACCTAAGTTTCTAGGAAATAGTAAGTACTATGGGGGATAATGGTAGGAGTATGATTGACAGAGAAGTAAAGATTGTAGTTAAGGGATTAGTTGGTTTGTTAGTCTGTCATTGTTTTATGTAGTTGGTGAAGTTTGGGGGTAGTGTGATAGTTGCACAGTAGGCTAGACGTAGGTAGAAGAAAAGTCCGAGTAAAGAGAGTAGAGAAATGGCTGTGGCTGTTGCAGTTAGTTCTTGCTTAGTGAGTTCTTGAATAATTAATCATTTGGGTAGAAATCCTGTTAGGGGAGGGAGGCCTGCGAGGGAGAGGAGAGTGAGCATGAAAATTGTAGTTAATGGGGGAATTTTGGTTCATGTGGTTATTACAGTGGATAATTTTAGGGTATTGGTTGTGTTGAGAATAAGGAAGATAGCGGAAGTTGTTATGGTATAGAGATAAAAGGTAATTAAAGTTAGATTGGGGTCATAGTTGAGAATAATAGTTATTCATCCAAGGTGGGCGATGGATGAAAAGGCTAAGACTTTGCGAGTTTGAGTTTGATTTAACCCTATTCAGCCTCCTAGGGCTGCGGAGGCGATAGCTATTGAAGTTAGGAGGGTTGAGTTAAGTGATGGGGATGTTAAGTAGAATAGGGTAATTGGTGGAAATTTTATAATTGTAGCTAGTAGGAGGCATGTTGTTATGGTTGAGCCTTGAAGGACTTCTGGAAATCAGAAATGGAATGGGACTAAGCCTAGTTTGATTGAAATTGCAACTGTTGATAGTATGCATGATATAGGGTGGGTTAGTTGGGTGATGTCTCATTGACCAGAAAATCATGCGTTGATCATGCTAGCAAATAGGAGTAGTGTGGATGCGGTTGCTTGGGTCAGAAAGTATTTAGTAGAAGCTTCAATGGCTCGTGGATGGTGGGTTTTAGAGATTAAGGGAAGGATAGCTAAAGTGTTAATCTCTAAGCCAATTCATGCTGTTATTCAGTGGTTGCTTGAAATTGTGATGGAGGTTCCCAAGAGTAAGCTTGCTGTAGAGATTAATTTAGCTTGAGGATTCATTAGTAAGGGAAGGAGTTAAACCATCATTTTCGGGGTATGGGCCCGATAGCTTAATTAGCTGACCTTACTAGAAAATAATATAGAGGGAGTATAGAGGATTTTGATTCCTTTAGTGTAGGTTCGATTCCTACTTTTCTAAGTTTAGGAAATGAGAGGGTTGGTATACCTCTATGTTTACTTTATCATAGTAACCCTTTTGGATTCAGGCACATTTCCTTGGTTATCTTAGGTAGGGAGGTAGGCCTGCATATGAGATAGGGAGGCTAGTATGTCATAGGCATAAGGCTAGTGTTAGGGGTAGGAAGTTTTTTCAGAGTAAATGTATGAGTTGATCATAGCGGAATCGAGGGTAAGAGGCGCGGATTCATAAGAAGCCTGCGGACAGGAGGAGGGTTTTTGTAGCTAGAGTTAGAGGGAAGAATTCTTGAGGGAGATTGAGTGAGCTGGGGTTCAGGAATAGAATGGTTGTGAGTGCATTTATTAGTATAATATTAGCATATTCAGCTAGGAAGAATAAGGCAAATGGACCTGCAGCATATTCTACATTAAACCCTGAGACTAGTTCAGATTCTCCTTCTGTTAGGTCAAATGGGGCGCGGTTTGTTTCAGCAAGTGAGGAAATATATCATATTATTGCTAGAGGTCAGGAGGAGAAAATGAGGTAAAGAGGTTCTTGTGTAATAGCAAGGGTGTTAAGGGTATAATTACCACTTAGAATAATTACAGATAGGAGAATAATGGCTAGGGTAACCTCATAGGAAATGGTTTGTGCGACTGCTCGGAGGGCGCCAATCAGAGCATATTTTGAATTAGAGGCCCACCCTGATCATAGAATTGAGTAAACTGCTAAGCTGGAGAGGGCCAGGAGGAAAAGTATACCTAGGTTTAGGTCAGTGAGGGGAAATGGTAGGGGGAGAGGCAGTCAGATTGTAATTGCTAAGAGAAGGGCTAGGATAGGGGTAGCTATAAATAGGTAAGGGGATGAAGTTGATGGACGGATTGGTTCTTTAATGAACAGTTTTACTCCATCTGCTATAGGTTGTAATAGGCCAAATGGTCCTACAATGTTAGGTCCTTTTCGGGCTTGTATATAACTTAGAACTTTGCGTTCAACCAGGGTTAGGAATGCTACGGCGATGAGGATGGATAAAGCATAGGATAGTGATATAATGAGGTAAATCAGGACTAAGTGAGTTGCCATATGTTTTATGTGGAGCTAGGGAGAGGATTTGAACCTCTGGGTAAAGGGCTTAAGCCTTCTGCATTTGCCAAGCTCTGCCACGCTAGCGGTCCTTTTCTAGGAAGGGGTTATGGTAGGGCTCTTGGTAATTTAGTTGGGTTCATTACTGGGTGCGAAGGCGTGCCTGTAGCATAGGCCTTACTTCTTCGGTCCTTTCGTACTAGAAGGAGTTATTACATAGATAGAAACCGACCTGGATTGCTCCGGTCTGAACTCAGATCACGTAGGACTGTTAATCGTTGAACAAACGAACCCTTGGTAGCGGTTGCACCACTAGGATGTCCTGATCCAACATCGAGGTCGTAAACCTCCTTGTCGATGTGGGCTCTTGAAGGAGATTGCGCTGTTATCCCTGGGGTAGCTAGGTTCATTAATCAATAATATTGGGTCTGGCTACTATTAGCACGTTGATGAGTTGTTCTTGGTCAAGATGGGTTATCCGGTTTTTGGAGGTTAAGTTTATCTCCAAGGTCGCCCCAACCAAAAAATGCGTACCAGTAAAATCCGAGGGAGTGGGTCCTGTGGAGGAAAATTGTTGGTGGGGATGGTAGCAGGTTTTAAAGTTCCACAGGGTCTTCTTGTCTTATGAAGTTATTCCTGCTTTTGCACAGGAAGATCAATTTCACTGATTATCCGTAGGAGACAGTTAAGACCTCGTTAAGCCATTCATACAAGTCCCGATTTATGGGACAATTGATTGCGCTACCTTTGCACGGTTAGGATACCGCGGCCGTTGAACTTATTGTCACTGGGCAGGC
The DNA here is from genome assembly GCF_036250125.1 of Pseudopipra pipra. Taxonomy (NCBI): domain Eukaryota; kingdom Metazoa; phylum Chordata; class Aves; order Passeriformes; family Pipridae; genus Pseudopipra; species Pseudopipra pipra. Next base: position 12,326 of record NW_026990953.1, read on the forward strand.
TTCACCTTTAATACTTGACTTAGCTAAAGGCTATGTTTTTGGTAAACAGTCGGGCCTTGGTTTTGCCTAGTTCCTTTTACAGATTTAAATCGTCTTTGAGAGGCACTCCGTAGGTGGGTTAACAAGGTTTTAGATATAGGATCTTGTTAGGGTTAGAAAATATCCTGTAGTTTGTTAATAATGTTATAATGTAAGTTTGTGCCGTAGAGGGGGGGGTCCCTAGTTACTTATTTTAGCATTAATTCTCTTATTTATCATAAGTTAGCCTATTAAGGAAGAGGGAGTCATAGGAAGATTAGGATTTTTAGGTACAGAGCTTTGACGCACTCTTTAATGGTGGCTGCTTGAAGGCCCACAGTTGAGGAACAATTTAATTTATCCGCTGGAAGAGAGTGTGCTCTTTTTTAAAGGAGCTGTACCTCCTTTAAATAACCCTTAATTCATTTCATGTGGGTTGAATATAGTCCTGGGGGGGTGAATTAAGAGAGAACTAAGGTTCGTTTCATAGGCAACCAGCTATCACCCAGCTCGATTGGCTTTTCACCACTACTAACGAGTCATCCCACTCTTTTGCAACAGAGACGGGTTTGCTCAGTAAATAGCTGCTCGTAAGTAGCTCGCTTGGGTTTCGGGGCGGCAAGCTTAAATTGGCATTTTGCTTGGGAAGTTCTTGCTAAATCATGATGCAAAAGGTACAAGGATTGGTCTTTGCTATTTAGCGCTTGGCTTGTCATTGTTATTTCATTTTTCCCTTACGGTACATGGTCTCTATCGCGTCTTGAGTTCACCTTTCTATCGCCTATACTAGGTTAAGTGAGAGAATGCTTTGATTTAGTGGGTGGCATGGTTTAGTTCATATGTAATTTGGTAGCAGAGCTAGAGTTAGGCTTCAAGACGATCTGGTGAGGAGCAGATATCTTTCAGGTGTAAGCTGAATGCTTTTTTTATAGCTACGTCTTGGTAAACTAAGTGCACCTTCCGGTACACTTACCTTGTTACGACTTGCCTCATCTTTAGCTTGAGAGCCTATTATGAATAAGATTGGTTGTAGCTTGTGAGGAGGGTGACGGGCGGTATGTACGTGCTTCAGAGCCAACTTAAAGGGGGCATTATTATCCTGCTTTACTGCTAAATCCGCCTTTTGGGAGTGGTTTCACGCTCCCTGTCGTGGGAAGGGGTTTTCTATGCTAGAAAATGTAGCCCATTTCTACCACCCCATGAGCTATACCTTGACCTGTCTTATTAGCGGGTGGGGTTGCTATTGTGCTCACTGTTGAACCCTCAGTTTAGGGGTGAGCTGACGACGGCGGTATATAGGCTGATTTGGCTAGGGATGGTTGGGTGTATCGTGGGTTATCGATTATAGAACAGGCTCCTCTAGGTGGGTTTGGAGCACCGCCAAGTCCTTAGAGTTTTAAGCGTTTGTGCTCGTAGTTCTCAGGCGGATGCTTAAGTGGTGAAAGCATCGGGATTTAGGGCCAGGCATAGTGGGGTATCTAATCCCAGTTTGTGTCCTGGCTTTCGTGGGGTTTTGTTGATCATGGGACTAAGATCGTTTTTATGGGAGTATTAAATGCATCTTATGCTTATAACAGCTTGGTTGCATGTCAGTCTTAGTTGAAGTGATAGTGAAAAGCCACTCTTTACGCCGTATAAAGTTAATTTGGGTTTCTTGTGTGACCGCGGTGGCTGGCACAAGATTTACCAACCCTGATAAGTTGCTTTAACTAAGTCAAGTTTACACTTATTGCTTAATATTAATTACTGCTGAGTACCCTTGGGGGTGTGGCGATGCAAGGCGTTTTGGGCTGCAATTGGGGAAGTGTGCCTGATGCCTGCTCCTACTGTCTTTTTAAGGTATTGAGGGCATTTTCACTGGGGCGCGGATACTTGCATGTATATATTTGGCAAGAACTAACTGTAAGGTTAGGACTAAGTCTTTTTTGTCCTTGGGTATGTGTAATAGCCGTCTTAACATCTTCAGTGTTATGCTTTATTGTAAGCTACAAGAACTAGGATTGTTTTTGGGTCAAGTGGTTATTATTAGGGTTTATGTTTTAGTTATGGAGGTAGTTGATGTTGATTTAGGATTGGTTCGGTTAGTGGGTTTTAGGTGGTTGGGGAAATAGTTTGGTGGATAACAAAAATGTGTTGGTTGAGCAATTGGAAGTGTAGAAGGAGGTTTGATTGTTGGATTGAATAAGTAGGTTTAGTTAAGATTATGTGTTCTTGTAGTTGAAATTACAACGGTGGTTTTTCAGGCCAAAGGTCTTGGGTAGAAGCCAAGCAGGAATTGTTATGACGTATTTTATACTTTTTTTAAGTGTTAGTTTTATTTTGGGGGGGTTGGCAGTGGCTTCTAATCCTTCTCCTTATTATGCAGTGGTTGGGTTGGTGTTAGCGTCTGTTGTAGGGTGTGGATGGTTAATGAGTTTGGGGGTGTCTTTTGTGTCATTGGTGTTATTTTTAGTATATTTGGGTGGGATGTTAGTGGTTTTTGTGTATTCGGTTTCATTAGCAGCGGATCCGTATCCTGAAGCTTGAGGGGACTGGCGGGTTGTGGGGTATGGGGTTGGGTTAGTTTTAGCGCTGGGGGGAGGGGTGTTTGTTATGGGGTTATCAGGGTTACGGTGATTGGGGTTGGATACGGTGGATAGTGGGGGTGTTTTGCCAGTTCGGCTAGATTTTGAGGGTGCGGCTATGTTTTATTCTTGGGGGGTGGGGCAATTTTTAGTTGCAGGTTGGGGCTTGTTGTTGACGTTGTTTGTTGTGCTAGAGCTTGTGCGAGGATTATCTCGGGGGGCAATTCGGGCGGTTTAAGGGGGCAAATTCAGAAAATAGTTTAATGAAAATACCAGCTTTGGGAGTTGGTGATAAGGGTTTGATTCCTTTTTTTCTGAGGGGTAAGGGGATAAGATTTGGGGTTAATTATTAGAGGAGTGTAGGAAAAAAGTGTTAATTGGGGTGGTGGGGTTGGAAGGGGAAAGAAAATAGTTAAGGTTGCCAATTAGGCGGGGAAATGGGTAGAAGGTAGTGGGGTGAGTTTAAGTGTAAACGAATGAATAAACAAACAAATGATGAAAGGAAAAAATGGGGTGAGTTTAAGTGTAAACGAATGAATAAACAAACAAATGATGAAAGGAAAAAATGGGGTGAGTTTAAGTGTAAACGAATGAATAAACAAACAAATGATGAAAGGAAAAAATGGGGTGAGTTTAAGTGTAAACGAATGAATAAACAAACAAATGATGAAAGGAAAAAATGGGGTGAGTTTAAGTGTAAACGAATGAATAAACAAACAAATGATGAAAGGAAAAAATGGGGTGAGTTTAAGTGTAAACGAATGAATAAACAAACAAATGATGAAAGGAAAAAATGGGGTGTAACAAGTTGGATAAAAAATTTTTACAAATTGATGATGCAAATTTTATTGATTGGGAAATTAGGGAAATGGAATGTTTGTAAAATAAAAAATTTTTGTTAAAAAATTTTTTAACGAAAATTAGTGATGAATAAGGGAAAAGTCCCTAGATCATTGCAAAAATGACAAAATTTTTTGTGATTTTTTGTGATTTTTTGTGAAATTTTCAAGAAAAAATATGTCTGGCGTGCATTAATTAAACTGCAACTTGATGAGAGACGTAATTGAGAAACCAAGCCAACAGCACCTGACGGTGAATCAGTGCAACAGTATGAGACCGAGAAGCATCCTGCCTACCATATCATTAATTTACCCGCGAAAGTGAGAAAACCGCTCGCCGACCACAAGGGGTACATGTCAACCATATATGGGAGCCCCCTGGCGGAGCACTCTGAAGGGCTTATTGAGATCTACCCCAAAAAAAAAACCAAAAGTATAGAAAAGGGAAAATGCCGCGATCACGAGGTCCAAATTGGCCAAGCATCCCCAACCATTAGTAACGGAGCGCAAGTTTAGGAAAATTAAGCAAGTTATGGCCCTGACCGAGGAACCAGAGGCGACAAAGAGCAATTTATGAGAGCGGGTGTAGGGTGGTAGATGAAAGAATGCACCTGAAGCTGGGCATGATAAACATTACTAACGCCGGGTTGCTGGTTTCTCGTGAGAGGTACGATTAATAAATAACCCAGCGCCTCTTGGTCAGTACATAGAGCAAGGTTAAGTGGTGAGAGGTCCTTGAACGGTGGATTCTGGGTCTTTGGAGGTTCCTCGTGTTGTGAAGGTTTTTATGCGAAAGTTAGCGGTGTTAGGTTTTAGTCCGATTAGCGGGATTGTTCCTAGAACATGACATGTTATGAGGTTGTATGGGAATGTGCCTAGATCTGTCTATGGCCGGTTTTGGATGGTATGGGAGAAGATGTGAAGATTTGGTTGGTTTTACAATAATGGTATGCCTGAGTTTCCTGCATGGATTTTATGTCTAATGTGGTGGAGAATGCGATGCAAAGTAATACATACCATAGCGTATGGGGGGAGGGGGGGCCCCCCATGTACGTATTAATTGGGAAATTTGAGGAACTTGAATATTTTTTTGGGAACTTGAATTTTTTTGGACAACTCTAAGAAGGGGGTGATCTTCAATCTTTGGTTTACAAGACCAATGTTTTTTATAAACTATTAGAGTAGTTAGAGATTAAGTATCTTGTTTTCTAGAAGGCTGATAGTGGGGAATAGGATAAGGATGATAGTAAAGTAGGTAGCTGATGCAAGTTGCCCAATGATGATAAATGGATGTTCAACTGGTTGACTACCGATTCATGTAAGGATCAAAAGGTTAGTAACTAGGATTCAAAATAGGAGTTGGGAGATGGGTCGGAAGGTTATTGTTCGTTGCTTTGACATGTGGAGGAATGGGGCTAAAAATAGAATTAGGACGGAGGCAGCGAGAGCTAGGACTCCTCCTAATTTGTTAGGGATTGATCGTAGAATAGCATATGCAAATAGGAAGTATCATTCAGGTTTAATATGAGGAGGTGTAACTAATGGATTTGCAGGTGTAAAATTTTCTGGGTCTCCTAAAAGGTTAGGTGAGAATATAGCAAGTGTTATTAGTGGGATGAGGAGGAATAGAAGGCCTAACACGTCTTTCATTGAGAAGTAAGGGTGAAATGGGATTTTATCACAGTCTGAATGAATGCCTAGGGGGTTGTTTGAGCCTGTTTCATGTAGGAAGGTTAGGTGAATGAAAGTGAGACCTGCAATCAAGAATGGGAGAAGGAAGTGAAGGGCGAAGAATCGGGTGAGCGTAGGGTTATCAACTGAGAACCCTCCTCAGGCTCATTCTACAAGTGTTTGGCCAATATAGGGGATAGCTGAGAATAAGTTAGTAATTACTGTGGCGCCTCAGAATGATATTTGGCCTCATGGGAGAACATATCCTACGAAAGCAGTTGCTATTAAAGTTAGGAGGAGAACAACTCCTGTGTTTCAGGTTTCTTTATATAGGTAGGAACCATAGTAGAATCCTCGTCCAATGTGTAGGTAGATGCACATGAAGAAGAAGGAGGCACCGTTTGCGTGGAGGTTTCGGATCAGTCAACCGAATTGGACATTTCGACATGTATGAGCAACGGATGTGAATGCTAGAGTGATATCTGCTGTATAGTGCATTGCCAGTAAAAGGCCAGTGGTAATTTGAATTATTAGGCAGATGCCTAGGAGAGATCCGAAATTTCATCAAGCGGAAATGTTTGATGGTGTTGGGAGATCAATTAAGGAGTTATTGATTATTTTTAGAAGAGGATGATGTTTTCGTAGGTTGGGGGTCATTAATTTTTAGTTCTGTGTAAGTGAGATAATAATTAAGATAGACAGAGCGAAGGTTCCTAGGTAGGTTTTGATTAATCCGGAGTGGAAAGTAGTTAGGGTTTTAGATGTTTTGAGTTGAAGGATTGCTAGTCCTTCTGGGCCAATTTTTTTATATCAGGATAGGTCGATTAGGTGGGATGCAATGTTTTGGCCGTTGCTTAGGAGGTTGGTGGAGCTGAGGCGGTGTATGAGGGGATTAAAGTATCCTAGAGTGTTGGAGAAGTTTATAGTCATATTTTGCTTAGGAAGGGTGAGTGAATGCGTGAGTTTTGATAGTTCCAGTGCTAGAATAATACCTAATGTTGTGATAATGATGGCTGTGGTTTTTGTAAGAAGAGGCATAGTTATAGGAGGGGTTTTTGTGGGAGAAATATAAGAGGTGATTAGTAATCCAGCCATGATACTTCCGAGAGCAAGACGGGTGATTGGGTTTGTGACTGCTGGGTTGTTTTCATTAATGGGGGTAATAGAAGGAATTCGGGTGTAGTCGGTTTGTACTAGTAGGGTTATACGCAGGCTATAAGTTGCAGTAAATGATGTGGCTACAAGTGTTAGAAGGAGCGCTCAGGTGTTTAAGTAGGAGGTGTTGAGGCTTTCGATGATGAGGTCTTTTGAGTAGAACCCTGCTAGAAATGGGGTTCCTATGAGAGCTAGGTTTCCGATTGTCAGACATGAAGTGGTTGTAGGGAGTAATTTTTGTAGACCTCCTATTTTTCGGATGTCTTGTTCACCGTTGAGGCTATGGATGATAGATCCAGAGCAGAGGAAGAGTATGGCTTTGAAGAATGCGTGGGTGGAAATATGTAGAAAGGCTAGTTGGGGTAGGTTTAAGCCAATAGTAACTATTATTAGGCCTAATTGGCTGGATGTAGAGAAAGCAATAATTTTTTTGATGTCGTTTTGGGTAAGAGCGCATGTAGCGGCAAATAGTGTGGATAGGGCACCTATACAGAGGCACGCAGTTAGAGCGATTTGATTACTACATAATATGTGGTGAGTGCGAATTAATAGAAAGATTCCGGCAACTACTATTGTACTGGAATGGAGTAGAGCGGATACAGGAGTTGGTCCTTCTATAGCGGCTGGGAGTCACGGGTGGAGGCCGAATTGGGCGGATTTACCTGTGGCTGCTAAAATGAGTCCTATAAGAGGAAGTAAGGGTATTTGGTTTGGGTAAGATGGTTGTTGAATTTCTCATGTATTGATTGAAGAGGCTAATCATGCTATGCAGAGGATCAGTCCGATATCTCCGATACGATTATAAAGTACGGCTTGGAGTGCGGCGGTGTTAGCTTCTGCTCGGCCGTATCATCATCCGATTAGGAGGAAGGATATAATTCCAACTCCTTCTCAGCCAATAAATAGGAGGAATATGTTGTTGGCGATAATTAAGATTAGCATAGCAATGAGGAAAATTAAGAGGTAGAGAGAGAATTTTGTGGCATGAGGTTCTGAGGCTATGTACCATGTTGCGAATTGTAGAATAGATCATGTTACGAATAGAGCAATGGGGAAGAATATTAAGGAGTATTGGTCTATTTTAAGGTTAAAAGGGATTTTGAAGTTTGTAATGAATTTTCACTCTCAATAGAAGGTAGTGTTTTCCATATTAGAATAGATAGAGAGGATTATGGGAATTAAACTGGTCATGAAGGAAGTTTTGACAGTATATATAATGGTGGTTGGGGAGTTTTGATAGTTCTTGGATAGAAGGGGAAGAAGAATAGGAGTAGAAAGAATGGCCAAGGTTAGGAATATGGAGGTGTTGAGAATTAATGGAAAGTCCATTACTTTTACTTGGACTTGCACCAAGATGAATGGCTCCTAAGACCAGTGGATTGCTATTATCCTTTAAAAGTAAGGGGGCTGAGGTCTTAGGCTCAGATGCAAGAGTTAGCAGTTCTTGTTGGTTAAACCTCCCCTCGGCAGGCAAGAAGAGTTTAACTTCTATTTTTAGGATCACAGTCTAATGTTTGGCTTAAAACTATGCTTGCATATGGGGATTCCTGAGATTAGTTCTGGTTTTAGGATGAGGAGAAGGGAGGGTAGAATGTGGAGTGTTATAAGGAGATGTTCTCGCGTATTCGAATTTTGGGTAGTTGTGATGTAAGTTGGGGTTGGTCCTCGTTGGGTTATAAGGAGTATGTAGAGGGTGTAGGCTGCAGTCAGTAGAGTTGCGATTCCGGTTAGGATGATAGTGAATGCAGATCAATTGAAGAGAGCAATTATGATAGTTAGTTCAGCTATTAGATTAGTGGTAGGAGGAAGAGCCATGTTAGTTAGGTTAGCTAGAAGTCATCAGATTCCTATGAGAGGTAGGAGGGGTTGTAGGCCTCGTGTTAAGAGGAGGGTGCGGCTGTGTATGCGTTCATAATTTGTATTAGCTAGGCAAAATAGTATGGAAGAGGTGAGTCCATGTGAAATTATCAAGATTATCGCTCCTGAAAAAGATCAATGGGTTTGGATTATTGTTGCGGCAATGACTAGGCCTATATGGCTTACCGAGGAGTAGGCGATTAGAGATTTAAGGTCAATTTGGCGTAGGCAGATGGAGCTTGTTATTAATGCCCCTCATAGGGCTAAGGTTAGGAATGGGTAGTAGAGGTAGTCGAGCAGGGAGTTTAAGACCATTGAGATACGTATAATGCCGTACCCTCCAAGTTTGAGGAGGAGTGCGGCTAGAAGTATGGACCCTGCGATTGGTGCCTCTACGTGGGCTTTTGGGAGTCATAGGTGTAATCCATAAAGGGGGGCTTTTACTATGAAAGCGAGTAGTAGGGCTAGGCTTGATATGAGGCCTGTTCAGGAGTTTGTAAGGGATGGATGTGAAAGTTTTATTATAATGATGTGCATGGACCCTGTTTGAGTGTGAAGATAAAGGATCGCAACTAATAGGGGAAGAGAACTGACTAGGGTATAGAATAAGAGGTAGACCCCAGCACTTAAACGTTCTGGTTGGCTGCCCCATCGTGTAATTAGAATTAGAGTAGGGATTAAGGTTGCTTCGAATGCAATATAAAACAATATCAGTTCTAAGGCTGAGAAGGCCAGGATGATAAATGGTTGAGCAAGGATTATGGTTATGATAAATATATATTTTCGTGTAGGGGGCTCTTGCTGGAGGTGATTTTGGCTTGCTAACATTATAAGGGGCAGAAGTCAACAAGATAGGACTAATAAGGGGGATGAAATTTGGTCGATACCAAGTCATGGGGATAGGTTCTTGTTAGGGTGGTAGGTTGAAGAGAGTCACTGTAAGCTGGCGGTTGCGATTAAGAGGCTGTGGGAAGTGACATTAAGTCAAAGAAATTTTTGGGGTGATAGGAGGGTTATAGGGAGTAGTATGATCGTGGGGAGAATAATTTTTAGCATTGTAGAAGGTTTAGATTATGCAAATGATCTGACCCGTGAGTTCGGGTGGAAGCTACTAGAATTGCCAGGCCGGCGCCTGCTTCACAGGCTGAAAATGCTAGTATGAGAATGGGTATTAGGGAGGGGGATGTTGTTTGGGTTTGGATGGGCCACATGGATAGGGCAATGTATATGGATAGTATTATACTTTCTAAGCATAGTAGGGCGGAAATTAGGTGTATTCGGTGAAAGGCTAGTCCTAGGCTGCTTAGGGCGAAGGCAGAGTAGAAGCTTAAATGTAGAAAGGTCATTGAGAAAGTCACAGAGTGGGACTGTGGTTTGTTGAGCCGAAATCAACTGTCTTAATTAGACTAACTTTCTGTAGTTATTCTGCTCATTCTAAGCCCCCTTGTATCCATTCATAGATTAATCCGAATGCGAGGAGGAGAATAATGGCGAAGGTTCAGGTTAAAGTATTGAGGGGGGAGAGAAGTTGAGTAGCTCATGGGAGGGGTAGTAAGAGGGCGATTTCTAGGTCGAACAAGAGAAATAAGATTGCGACAAGAAAGAATCGGATTGAAAAAGGGAGACGGGCTGAGCCCAGTGGGTCAAAGCCACATTCATATGGGGATAGTTTTTCTGAATCTGGATTTATTTGAGCCAGTCAAAGGTTTAATGAAGTTAGGATAATACATAGTGATAGAGAGGTTGTAAATATAAAGAGGATTATGTTAATTGCCTTTCTCTGGTTTTGATCCAGATTTTAGAGATTGGAAGTCAATTGTAATTAATATACTAGAAAGGCAGGATCCTCATCAGTAGATTGTTATATAGAGGAATAGTCAGATAATATCAACAAAATGTCAGTATCAAGCCGCTGCTTCAAAGCCAAAGTGGTGGTTGGGTGTGAAATGGAATTTGATGAGACGGAAAAGGCAAATTAAGAGAAAGGATGACCCAATGATTACGTGAAGGCCATGGAATCCTGTGGCTACAAAGAAGGTGGATCCATAGATTCCATCAGCAATTGAGAATGGCGCTTCATAATATTCTATTGCTTGAAGTGCTGTAAAGTAGAATCCTAACAGGACAGTTATGAGTAGGGCCTGAGTAGCTTGATTTCGGTTACCTTCTGTAATGCTATGATGAGCTCATGTAACGGTAACTCCTGAAGCTAAAAGGATGGCAGTGTTTAGTAGAGGTACTTCTATTGGATTGAGGGGTTTGATTCCCATAGGGGGTCATTGCCCTCCGAGTTCTGGGGTGGGGACTAAGCTAGAGTGAAAGAATGCTCAGAAGAATCCTAGAAAGAAGAAGGCTTCGGAGGTAATGAATAGAATTATTCCGTAGCGTAAGCCTTTTTGGACTGTTAGAGTATGGTGACCTTGGAATGTGCTTTCTCGTACGATATCACGCCATCATTGAATTATTACTAAAATTATGGAAAGCAGGCCTAGGAGTAAGAGTTGCATGGAATTGTGATGGAATCATATGGCCAATCCGGAGGTAGTAAGGAGAGCGGCCGCAGCTCCGAAAATGGGTCAGGGGCTTGGGTCTACTATATGGAAGGAGTGGGCTTGGTGTGTCATTAAAGGTTAAATGTTTTCTTGTAAGTAAAGGCTTAGTAGTAGTACAAAGACATAGGCTTGGATTATTGCTACGGCTACTTCTAAAATTGTTAGGAGAAGGAGAATAGCTGTGGTTAAGAGGGATACTGCAGGTATAATGGGAAGGAGGACAGCAGTGGCTGTAGAAATGAGTTGGATAAGTAGATGTCCTGCTGTGAGGTTGGCTGTAAGGCGGACTCCTAAGGCAAGTGGACGAATGAGAAGGCTTGTTGTTTCGATTATGATAAGGGCAGGGATTAGGGGTGTTGGGGTACCTTCTGGCAAGAGGTGTCCTAGGGAAGCTGAGGGTTGGTTTCGTAGGCCTGTTAATAGTGTAGCAAGTCATAGGGGGAAGGCAAGGGCTAGGTTTATTGATAGTTGAGTAGTAGGTGTGAATGTGTAGGGTAAAAGGCCTAATAGGTTGATTATTAATAGTATGATTATGAGTGATGATAAGATTAGGGCTCATTTGTGGCCTTTTTTGTTTAATGGGGTTATCAGTTGTTTTGTAATTAGGTGGAAGAATCAGAGTTGAAGCGTTGAAAGACGATTTGTAACTCATCGGTTGCCAGGGGAGGGAAGCAAGAGAGTTGGGAACAATAGAGAGATCAGAATAAGGGGGATTCCTAGAAGTGTTGGGCTTATAAATTGGTCGAAGAAGCTTAGGTTCATGGTCAGTCTCAAGGGTAAGTTTTTATAGTGGATAATGTTTTGTTGGATGGCGAGTTGGTTGGAGTAAATAATAAAAGTTTAGGTTGAAGGATGAGGGAAAAAGTGAGTCATGAAGTAAGTATAATAAAGAGTCAGGGCGCTGGGTTTAGCTGAGGCATGTCATTAAGGAGGATGGGTAGTCCTCTTTCTCTAGCTTAAAAGGCTAGTGCTGGTTCATAGCTTCTTAATGATTAGGATGTTAGAAGTGAAGATCAGTTTTCGAAGTCTGTTAGAGGAGCTGATTCCACTACAATGGGTATGAAGCTGTGATTGGCTCCACAGATTTCTGAGCATTGGCCGTAGAAGATTCCAGGGCGGGTTGTGATGAAGGAAGTTTGATTTAGTCGTCCTGGAATTGCATCGGTTTTTACACCAAGGCTGGGCACGGCTCATGAGTGGAGGACATCATCAGCTGTGACGATAACTCGGATTGGGGATTCTATTGGGATAACAATGCGGTTATCAACTTCTAGGAGGCGGAAGTGACCAAGTGGTAGGTCTGTGGTTGGTAACATGTAAGAGTCAAAGGATAAATCTTTGAAGTCTGTGTATTCATAGGATCAATATCATTGATGACCAATGGCTTTAAGGGTAAGGTCGGGTTCGTCGATTTCGTCTATTATGTAGAGGATTTGAAGGGATGGGAGGGCTAGTATAATTAGGACGATGGCAGGTAGAATTGTTCAGACAAGTTCTACTTCTTGTGCGTCGACGGTGTTAGAGGATAGTTTTTCTATGAGTATAAGAGCTAGGAGGTATAGAACTAGGCTACAGATGGCTAGAGCAACTATTAGGGCATGATCATGAAATTCGATGAGTTCTTCTATAATAGGGGATGAAGCGTCTTGAAAACCAAGTTGAGAGTGGTTGGCCATAATGTGGAAGGTGGGATGTACTGGGTTTTCACCTGTGATTTAGTCTTGACAAGACTATGTAATTATTTTACTAACAACCCATAAGAAAGAAGCATGAGTGGTTAGATGCGGTTGGCTTGAAACCAGCTTATGAGGGTTCGATTCCTTCCTTTCTTGTACTTGAACAAAAGCTGGTTCTTCGAAGGTGTGGTAAGGGGGAGGGCAGCCGTGAATTCATTCGATGTTTGTGGAAGTAAGTTCTGGTTGTAATACTTTTCGTTTGGATGCGAAGGCTTCTCAGATAATAAATATCAGTATAATTACGGCTATCATGGAGATAAGGGAGCCAATGGAGGATAGGGAATTCCATAAGGTATAAGCATCTGGATAGTCTGAGTATCGACGTGGTATACCAGCTAAACCTAGGAAATGTTGTGGGAAGAATGTTAGGTTAACCCCAAAGAATATTACCCCGAAGTGGGCTTTAGCTCACGTAGGATGGAGGGTGTAACCAGTAAATAGTGGGAATCAATGTGTGAAGCCAGCTAAGATGGCGAATACTGCTCCCATAGACAGTACGTAGTGGAAGTGTGCAACTACGTAGTAGGTATCGTGTAAGGCAATATCTAGGGAGGAGTTAGCAAGAACGATACCTGTTAGTCCACCAATGGTGAAGAGGAAAATGAAGCCTAGGGCTCATAGTATGGGTGGGTCTCATTTAATTGTCCCACCATGTAGGGTGGCTAGTCAACTGAAAACTTTAATGCCAGTAGGAATTGCAATAATTATGGTAGCAGATGTAAAGTATGCTCGGGTATCTACGTCCATTCCAACTGTGAATATGTGGTGGGCTCATACGATGAAGCCTAGGAAACCAATAGATAATATGGCTCAGACTATGCCTATGTAGCCGAAGGGTTCTTTTTTACCAGCGTAGTAGGCTACGACGTGGGAGATAATTCCGAATCCTGGCAGAATAAGGATGTAGACTTCTGGGTGTCCAAAAAATCAAAATAAGTGTTGATATAAAATTGGGTCTCCACCTCCTGCGGGGTCGAAGAATGTAGTGTTTAGGTTTCGATCTGTTAGAAGTATTGTAATGCCAGCAGCTAGAACTGGTAGGGAGAGGAGAAGTAGTACTGCGGTGATTAGGACGGATCAAACAAATAGGGGGGTTTGGTATTGTGAAAGAGCAGGTGGTTTTATGTTAATTGCTGTAGTAATAAAGTTGATTGCTCCGAGGATAGAGGAGACACCTGCTAGGTGAAGGGAGAAAATGGCGAGGTCTACTGATGCACCAGCGTGGGCTAGGTTTCCAGCTAGGGGTGGGTATACTGTTCATCCTGTCCCGGCCCCAGCTTCAACTGTGGAAGATGCTAAAAGTAGTAAGAAGGATGGGGGAAGAAGTCAGAAGCTTATATTATTTATTCGTGGGAATGCCATGTCGGGGGCGCCAATTATTAATGGGACTAGTCAGTTACCAAACCCTCCAATTATAATAGGTATTACTATAAAGAAAATTATAACAAATGCATGTGCGGTGACGATTACATTATAGATTTGGTCATCGCCTAAAAGGGTTCCTGGTTGTCCTAGTTCTGCTCGAATGAGGAGACTTAGGGCTGTACCAATTATACCAGCTCATGCACCGAAAATAAGGTAAAGTGTGCCGATGTCTTTGTGATTGGTAGAGAATAGTCAACGGTTGATAAAAGTCATAGGTAAGATGGCTGAGTGTTGAAGCGTTAGGCTGTAGTCCTTTTTACAGAGGTTTGATTCCTCTTCTTATCGATTCTGTAGTGAAGTTCATGTTGAGTTGCAAGCTCATTGATGTGTATCAAATATACACCAGGATCTAGTAGGCAGAAGCCTGTTGGATAGGGCATTTAGCTGTTAACTAAAGTTTTATGGGATCGAGGCCCATCTGTCTAGAAAGAGATTCTAGCTTAATTAAAGCGCTTGAGTTGCATTCAGGAAATACAGGTTAATATCCTGTGAATTTTAGCAGAAACTAAGGAGAGCTGGTCCTTGTTTAAGGCTTTGAAGGCCTTCGGTTTAAGTAACCTAAGTTTCTAGGAAATAGTAAGTACTATGGGGGATAATGGTAGGAGTATGATTGACAGAGAAGTAAAGATTGTAGTTAAGGGATTAGTTGGTTTGTTAGTCTGTCATTGTTTTATGTAGTTGGTGAAGTTTGGGGGTAGTGTGATAGTTGCACAGTAGGCTAGACGTAGGTAGAAGAAAAGTCCGAGTAAAGAGAGTAGAGAAATGGCTGTGGCTGTTGCAGTTAGTTCTTGCTTAGTGAGTTCTTGAATAATTAATCATTTGGGTAGAAATCCTGTTAGGGGAGGGAGGCCTGCGAGGGAGAGGAGAGTGAGCATGAAAATTGTAGTTAATGGGGGAATTTTGGTTCATGTGGTTATTACAGTGGATAATTTTAGGGTATTGGTTGTGTTGAGAATAAGGAAGATAGCGGAAGTTGTTATGGTATAGAGATAAAAGGTAATTAAAGTTAGATTGGGGTCATAGTTGAGAATAATAGTTATTCATCCAAGGTGGGCGATGGATGAAAAGGCTAAGACTTTGCGAGTTTGAGTTTGATTTAACCCTATTCAGCCTCCTAGGGCTGCGGAGGCGATAGCTATTGAAGTTAGGAGGGTTGAGTTAAGTGATGGGGATGTTAAGTAGAATAGGGTAATTGGTGGAAATTTTATAATTGTAGCTAGTAGGAGGCATGTTGTTATGGTTGAGCCTTGAAGGACTTCTGGAAATCAGAAATGGAATGGGACTAAGCCTAGTTTGATTGAAATTGCAACTGTTGATAGTATGCATGATATAGGGTGGGTTAGTTGGGTGATGTCTCATTGACCAGAAAATCATGCGTTGATCATGCTAGCAAATAGGAGTAGTGTGGATGCGGTTGCTTGGGTCAGAAAGTATTTAGTAGAAGCTTCAATGGCTCGTGGATGGTGGGTTTTAGAGATTAAGGGAAGGATAGCTAAAGTGTTAATCTCTAAGCCAATTCATGCTGTTATTCAGTGGTTGCTTGAAATTGTGATGGAGGTTCCCAAGAGTAAGCTTGCTGTAGAGATTAATTTAGCTTGAGGATTCATTAGTAAGGGAAGGAGTTAAACCATCATTTTCGGGGTATGGGCCCGATAGCTTAATTAGCTGACCTTACTAGAAAATAATATAGAGGGAGTATAGAGGATTTTGATTCCTTTAGTGTAGGTTCGATTCCTACTTTTCTAAGTTTAGGAAATGAGAGGGTTGGTATACCTCTATGTTTACTTTATCATAGTAACCCTTTTGGATTCAGGCACATTTCCTTGGTTATCTTAGGTAGGGAGGTAGGCCTGCATATGAGATAGGGAGGCTAGTATGTCATAGGCATAAGGCTAGTGTTAGGGGTAGGAAGTTTTTTCAGAGTAAATGTATGAGTTGATCATAGCGGAATCGAGGGTAAGAGGCGCGGATTCATAAGAAGCCTGCGGACAGGAGGAGGGTTTTTGTAGCTAGAGTTAGAGGGAAGAATTCTTGAGGGAGATTGAGTGAGCTGGGGTTCAGGAATAGAATGGTTGTGAGTGCATTTATTAGTATAATATTAGCATATTCAGCTAGGAAGAATAAGGCAAATGGACCTGCAGCATATTCTACATTAAACCCTGAGACTAGTTCAGATTCTCCTTCTGTTAGGTCAAATGGGGCGCGGTTTGTTTCAGCAAGTGAGGAAATATATCATATTATTGCTAGAGGTCAGGAGGAGAAAATGAGGTAAAGAGGTTCTTGTGTAATAGCAAGGGTGTTAAGGGTATAATTACCACTTAGAATAATTACAGATAGGAGAATAATGGCTAGGGTAACCTCATAGGAAATGGTTTGTGCGACTGCTCGGAGGGCGCCAATCAGAGCATATTTTGAATTAGAGGCCCACCCTGATCATAGAATTGAGTAAACTGCTAAGCTGGAGAGGGCCAGGAGGAAAAGTATACCTAGGTTTAGGTCAGTGAGGGGAAATGGTAGGGGGAGAGGCAGTCAGATTGTAATTGCTAAGAGAAGGGCTAGGATAGGGGTAGCTATAAATAGGTAAGGGGATGAAGTTGATGGACGGATTGGTTCTTTAATGAACAGTTTTACTCCATCTGCTATAGGTTGTAATAGGCCAAATGGTCCTACAATGTTAGGTCCTTTTCGGGCTTGTATATAACTTAGAACTTTGCGTTCAACCAGGGTTAGGAATGCTACGGCGATGAGGATGGATAAAGCATAGGATAGTGATATAATGAGGTAAATCAGGACTAAGTGAGTTGCCATATGTTTTATGTGGAGCTAGGGAGAGGATTTGAACCTCTGGGTAAAGGGCTTAAGCCTTCTGCATTTGCCAAGCTCTGCCACGCTAGCGGTCCTTTTCTAGGAAGGGGTTATGGTAGGGCTCTTGGTAATTTAGTTGGGTTCATTACTGGGTGCGAAGGCGTGCCTGTAGCATAGGCCTTACTTCTTCGGTCCTTTCGTACTAGAAGGAGTTATTACATAGATAGAAACCGACCTGGATTGCTCCGGTCTGAACTCAGATCACGTAGGACTGTTAATCGTTGAACAAACGAACCCTTGGTAGCGGTTGCACCACTAGGATGTCCTGATCCAACATCGAGGTCGTAAACCTCCTTGTCGATGTGGGCTCTTGAAGGAGATTGCGCTGTTATCCCTGGGGTAGCTAGGTTCATTAATCAATAATATTGGGTCTGGCTACTATTAGCACGTTGATGAGTTGTTCTTGGTCAAGATGGGTTATCCGGTTTTTGGAGGTTAAGTTTATCTCCAAGGTCGCCCCAACCAAAAAATGCGTACCAGTAAAATCCGAGGGAGTGGGTCCTGTGGAGGAAAATTGTTGGTGGGGATGGTAGCAGGTTTTAAAGTTCCACAGGGTCTTCTTGTCTTATGAAGTTATTCCTGCTTTTGCACAGGAAGATCAATTTCACTGATTATCCGTAGGAGACAGTTAAGACCTCGTTAAGCCATTCATACAAGTCCCGATTTATGGGACAATTGATTGCGCTACCTTTGCACGGTTAGGATACCGCGGCCGTTGAACTTATTGTCACTGGGCAGGCTTCACCTTTAATACTTGACTTAGCTAAAGGCTATGTTTTTGGTAAACAGTCGGGCCTTGGTTTTGCCTAGTTCCTTTTACAGATTTAAATCGTCTTTGAGAGGCACTCCGTAGGTGGGTTAACAAGGTTTTAGATATAGGATCTTGTTAGGGTTAGAAAATATCCTGTAGTTTGTTAATAATGTTATAATGTAAGTTTGTGCCGTAGAGGGGGGGGTCCCTAGTTACTTATTTTAGCATTAATTCTCTTATTTATCATAAGTTAGCCTATTAAGGAAGAGGGAGTCATAGGAAGATTAGGATTTTTAGGTACAGAGCTTTGACGCACTCTTTAATGGTGGCTGCTTGAAGGCCCACAGTTGAGGAACAATTTAATTTATCCGCTGGAAGAGAGTGTGCTCTTTTTTAAAGGAGCTGTACCTCCTTTAAATAACCCTTAATTCATTTCATGTGGGTTGAATATAGTCCTGGGGGGGTGAATTAAGAGAGAACTAAGGTTCGTTTCATAGGCAACCAGCTATCACCCAGCTCGATTGGCTTTTCACCACTACTAACGAGTCATCCCACTCTTTTGCAACAGAGACGGGTTTGCTCAGTAAATAGCTGCTCGTAAGTAGCTCGCTTGGGTTTCGGGGCGGCAAGCTTAAATTGGCATTTTGCTTGGGAAGTTCTTGCTAAATCATGATGCAAAAGGTACAAGGATTGGTCTTTGCTATTTAGCGCTTGGCTTGTCATTGTTATTTCATTTTTCCCTTACGGTACATGGTCTCTATCGCGTCTTGAGTTCACCTTTCTATCGCCTATACTAGGTTAAGTGAGAGAATGCTTTGATTTAGTGGGTGGCATGGTTTAGTTCATATGTAATTTGGTAGCAGAGCTAGAGTTAGGCTTCAAGACGATCTGGTGAGGAGCAGATATCTTTCAGGTGTAAGCTGAATGCTTTTTTTATAGCTACGTCTTGGTAAACTAAGTGCACCTTCCGGTACACTTACCTTGTTACGACTTGCCTCATCTTTAGCTTGAGAGCCTATTATGAATAAGATTGGTTGTAGCTTGTGAGGAGGGTGACGGGCGGTATGTACGTGCTTCAGAGCCAACTTAAAGGGGGCATTATTATCCTGCTTTACTGCTAAATCCGCCTTTTGGGAGTGGTTTCACGCTCCCTGTCGTGGGAAGGGGTTTTCTATGCTAGAAAATGTAGCCCATTTCTACCACCCCATGAGCTATACCTTGACCTGTCTTATTAGCGGGTGGGGTTGCTATTGTGCTCACTGTTGAACCCTCAGTTTAGGGGTGAGCTGACGACGGCGGTATATAGGCTGATTTGGCTAGGGATGGTTGGGTGTATCGTGGGTTATCGATTATAGAACAGGCTCCTCTAGGTGGGTTTGGAGCACCGCCAAGTCCTTAGAGTTTTAAGCGTTTGTGCTCGTAGTTCTCAGGCGGATGCTTAAGTGGTGAAAGCATCGGGATTTAGGGCCAGGCATAGTGGGGTATCTAATCCCAGTTTGTGTCCTGGCTTTCGTGGGGTTTTGTTGATCATGGGACTAAGATCGTTTTTATGGGAGTATTAAATGCATCTTATGCTTATAACAGCTTGGTTGCATGTCAGTCTTAGTTGAAGTGATAGTGAAAAGCCACTCTTTACGCCGTATAAAGTTAATTTGGGTTTCTTGTGTGACCGCGGTGGCTGGCACAAGATTTACCAACCCTGATAAGTTGCTTTAACTAAGTCAAGTTTACACTTATTGCTTAATATTAATTACTGCTGAGTACCCTTGGGGGTGTGGCGATGCAAGGCGTTTTGGGCTGCAATTGGGGAAGTGTGCCTGATGCCTGCTCCTACTGTCTTTTTAAGGTATTGAGGGCATTTTCACTGGGGCGCGGATACTTGCATGTATATATTTGGCAAGAACTAACTGTAAGGTTAGGACTAAGTCTTTTTTGTCCTTGGGTATGTGTAATAGCCGTCTTAACATCTTCAGTGTTATGCTTTATTGTAAGCTACAAGAACTAGGATTGTTTTTGGGTCAAGTGGTTATTATTAGGGTTTATGTTTTAGTTATGGAGGTAGTTGATGTTGATTTAGGATTGGTTCGGTTAGTGGGTTTTAGGTGGTTGGGGAAATAGTTTGGTGGATAACAAAAATGTGTTGGTTGAGCAATTGGAAGTGTAGAAGGAGGTTTGATTGTTGGATTGAATAAGTAGGTTTAGTTAAGATTATG
>NW_026990954.1:0-31944 GCF_036250125.1 Pseudopipra pipra
TCCTTTTCCCTGCGAGGAATCCTCATTTGGATCGGGTTTGGATCGGGTGGCCGGCAATGTCGGGGCGGGGCTGACCAAAGGGGGGACAGCAGCCCTGTTTCCCGGGACAGAAAGCTTGTGAAGTTTGGCTTTCAGGTGCAGTGTGTGGCGCAGCCTGGGGTGTCCGTGAGCAGGCAGGGCTTTCTGTGCTCGGCACCTTTTCCCTGCGAGGAATCCTCATTTGGATCGGGTTTGGATCGGGTGGCCGGCAATGGCGGGGCGGGGCTGACCAAAGGGGGGACAGCAGCAGTCTTTTTCCCGGGACAGAAAGCTTGTGAGGTTTGGCTTTCAGGTGCAGTGTGTGGCGCAGCCTGGGCACTCTGTGGGCAGGCAGGGCTTTCTGTGCTGGCACCTTTTCCCTGCGAGGAATCCTCATTTGGATCGGGTTTTGGGGGGGCTGCTAAAATGGCGGGGCGGGGCTGACCAAAGGGGGGGACAGCAGCCCTGCTTTCCCGGGACAGAAAGCTTGTGAGGTTTGGCTTTCAGGTGCAGTGTGTGGCGCAGCCTGGGCACTCTGTGGGCAGGCAGGGCTTTCTGTGCTGGCACCTTTTCCCTGCGAGGAATCCTCATTTGCATCGGGTTTTGGGGGGGCTGCTAAAATGGCGGGGCGGGGCTGACCAAAGGGGGGACAGCAGCCCTGTTTCCCGGGACAGAAAGCTTGTGAAGTTTGGCTTTCAGGTGCAGTGTGTGGCGCAGCCTGGGGTGTCCGTGAGCAGGCAGGGGCTTTCTGTGCTGGCACCTTTTCCTGCGAGGAATCCTCATTTGGATGGGGTTTTGGGGGGCTGCTAAAATGGCGGGGCGGGGCTGACCAAAGGGGGGACAGCAGCCCTGTTTCCCGGGACAGAAAGCTTGTGAGGTTTGGCTTTCAGGTGCAGTGTGTGGCGCAGCCTGGGCACTCTGTGGGCAGGCAGGGCTTTCTGTGCTGGCACCTTTTCCCTGCGAGGAATCCTCATTTGGATCGGGTTTTGGGGGGGCTGCTAAAATGGCGGGGCGGGGCTGACCAATGTGGGGACAGCAGCTCTGTTTCCCGGGACAGAAAGCTTGTGAGGTTTGGCTTTCAGGTGCAGTGTGTGGCACAGCCTGGGCACTCTCTGGCCAACCTGGACTTTCTGTGCTGGCACCTTTTCCCTGCGAGGAATCCTCATTTGGATCGGGTTTGGATCGGGTGGCCGGCAATGGCGGGGCGGGGCTGACCAAAGGGGGGACAGCAACCCTGTTTCCCGGGACAGAAAGCTTGTGAGGTTTGGCTTTCAGGTGCAGTGTGTGGCGCAGCCTGGGCACTCTGTGGGCAGGCAGGGCTTTCTGTGCTGGCCCCTTTTCCCTGCGAGGAATCCTCATTTGGATCGGGTTTTGGGGGGGCTGCTAAAATGGCGGGGCGGGGCTGACCAAAGGGGGGACAGCAGCCCTGTTTCCCGGACAGAAAGCTTGTGAGGTTTGGCTTTCAGGTGCAGTGTGTGGCGCAGCCTGGGCACTCTGTGGGCAGGCAGGGCTTTCTGTGCTGGCACCTTTTCCCTGCGAGGAATCCTCATTTGCATCGGGTTTGGATCGGGTGGCCGGCAATGGCGGGGCGGGGCTGACCAAATGGGGGGACAGCAACCCTGTTTCCCGGGACAGAAAGCTTGTGAGGTTTGGCTTTCAGGTGCAGTGTGTGGCGCAGCCTGGGCACTCTGTGGGCAGGCAGGGCTTTCTGTGCTGGCACCTTTTCCCTGCGAGGAATCCTCATTTGGATCGGGTTTGGATCGGGTGGCCGGCAATGGCGGGGCGGGGCTGACCAAAGGGGGGACAGCAGCATTCTTCTTTTCCCGGGACAGAAAGCTTGTGAGGTTTGGCTTTCAGGTGCAGTGTGTGGTGCAGCCTGGGCACTCTGTGGGCAGGCAGGGCTTTCTGTGCTGGCACCTTTTCCCTGCGAGGAATCCTCATTTGGATCGTGTTTTGGGGGGGCTGCTAAAATGGCGGGGCGGGGCTGACCAAAGGGGGGACAGCAGCCCTGTTTCCCGGGACAGAAAGCTTGTGAGGTTTGGCTTTCAGGTGCAGTGTGTGGCACAGCCTGGGGTGTCCGTGAGCAGGCAGGGCTTTCTGTGCTGGCACCTTTTCCCTGCGAGGAATCCTCATTTGGATCGGGTTTTGGGGGGGCTGCTAAAATGGCGGGGCGGGGCTGACCAAAGGAGGGACAGCAGCAGTCTTCTTTTCCGGGACAGAAAGCTTGTGAGGTTTGGCTTTCAGGTGCAGTGTGTGGTGCAGCCTGGGCACTCTGTGGGCAGGCAGGGCTTTCTGTGCTGGCCCCTTTTCCCTGCGAGGAATCCTCATTTGCATCGGGTTTGGATCGGGTGGCCGGCAGTGGCGGGGCGGGGCTGACCAAAGGGGGGACAGCAGCCCTGTTTCCCGGGACAGAAAGCTTGTGAAGTTTGGCTTTCAGGTGCAGTGTGTGTTGCAGCCTGGGCACTCTGTGGGCTGGCAGACCTTTCTGTGCTGGCACCTTTTCCCTGCAAGGAATCCTCATTTGGATTGGGTTTGGGGGGTCTGCTAAAATGGCGGGGCGGGGCTGACCAAAGGGGGGACAGCAGCCCTGTTTCCCGGGACAGAAAGCTTGTGAGGTTTGGCTTTCAGGTGCAGTGTGTGGCACAGCCTGGGCACTCTGTGGGCAGGCAGGGCTTTCTGTGCTGGCACCTTTTCCCTGCGAGGAATCCTCATTTGGATCGGGTTTTGGGGGGGCTGCTAAAATGGCGGGGCGGGGCTGACCAAAGGGGGGACAGCAGCCCTGTTTCCCGGGACAGAAAGCTTGTGAGGTTTGGCTTTCAGGTGCAGTGTGTGGCGCAGCCTGGGCACTCTGTGGGCAGGCAGGGCTTTCTGTGCTGGCACCTTTTCCCTGCGAGGAATCCTCATTTGGATGGGGTTTTGGGGGGGCTGCTAAAATGGCGGGGCGGGGCTGACCAAAGGGGGGACAGCAGCCCTGTTTCCCGGGACAGAAAGCTTGTGAAGTTTGGCTTTCAGGTGCAGTGTGTGGCGCAGCCTGGGGTGTCCGTGAGCAGGCAGGGCTTTCTGTGCTGGCACCTTTTCCCTGCGAGGAATCCTCATTTGGATCGGGTTTTGGGGGGGCTGCTAAAATGGCGGGGCGGGGCTGATCAAAGGGGGGACAGCAGCTCTGATTCCCGGGACAGAAAGCTTGTGAGGTTTGGCTTTCAGGTGCAGTGTGTGGCACAGCCTGGGCACTCTCGGGCCAACCTGGACTTTCTGTGCTGGCACCTTTTCCCTGCGAGGAATCCTCATTTGGATCGGGTTTGGATCGGGTGGCCAGCAATGGCGGGGCGGGGCTGACCAAAGGGGGGACAGCAGCCCTGTTTCCCGGGACAGAAAGCTTGTGAGGTTTGGCTTTCAGGTGCAGTGTGTGGCGCAGCCTGGGGTGTCCGTGAGCAGGCAGGGCTTTCTGTGCTGGCACCTTTTCCCTGCGAGGAATCCTCATTTGGATGGGGTTTTGGGGGGGCTGCTAAAATGGCGGGGCAGGGCTGACCAAAGGGGGGACAGCAGCCCTGTTTCCCGGGACAGAAAGCTTGTGAGGTTTGGCTTTCAGGTGCAGTGTGTGGCACAGCCTGGGCACTCTCTGGCCAACCTGGACTTTCTGTGCTGGCACCTTTTCCCTGCAAGGAATCCTCATTTGGATCGGATTTGTATCGGGTGGCCGGCAGTGGCGGGGCGGGGCTGACCAAAGTGGGGACAGCAGCAGTCTTCTTTTCCCGGGACAGAAAGGTTGTGAGGTTTGGCTTTCAGGTGCAGTGTGTGGCGCAGCCTGGACACTCTGTGGACAGGCAGGGTTTTCTGTGCTGGCACCTTTTCCCTGCGAGGAATCCTCATTTGGATCGGGTTTGGATCGGGTGGCCGGCAATTGCGGGTCGGGGCTGACCAAAGGGGGGACAGCAGCAGTCTTCTTTTCCCGGGACAGAAAGCTTGTGAAGTTTGGCTTTCAGGTGCAGTGTGTGGCGCAGCCTGGGGTGTCCGTGAGCAGGCAGGGCTTTCTGTGCTGGCACCTTTTCCCTGCGAGGAATCCTCATTTGCATCGGGTTTGGATCGGGTGGCCGGCAATGGCGGGGCGGGGCTGACCAAAGGGGGGACAGCACAGCCCTGTTTCCCGGGACAGAAAGCTTGTGAGGTTTGGCTTTCAGGTGCAGTGTGTGGCGCAGCCTGGGGTGTCCGTGAGCAGGCAGGGCTTTCTGTGCTGGCCCCTTTTCCCTGCGAGGAATCCTCATTTGGATCGGGTTTGGATCGGGTGGCCGGCAATGGCGGGGCGGGGCTGACCAAAGGGGGGACAGCAGCAGTCTTCTTTTCCCGGGACAGAAAGCTTGTGAGGTTTGGCTTTCAGGTGCAGTGTGTGGCGCAGCCTGGGCACTCTGTGGGCAGGCAGGGCTTTCTGTGCTGGCACCTTTTCCCTGCGAGGAATCCTCATTTGGATGGGGTTTTGGGGGGGCTGCTAAAATGGCGGGGCGGGGCTGACCAAAGGGGGGACAGCAGCCCTGTTTCCCGGGACAGAAAGCTTGTGAGGTTTGGCTTTCAGGTGCAGTGTGTGGTGCAGCCTGGGCACTCTGTGGGCAGGCAGGGCTTTCTGTGCTGGCACCTTTTCCCTGCGAGGAATCCTCATTTGGATCGGGTTTTGGGGGGGCTGCTAAAATGGCGGGGCGGGGCTGACCAAAGGGGGGGACAGCAGCCCTGTTTCCCGGGACAGAAAGCTTGTGAAGTTTGGCTTTCAGGTGCAGTGTGTGGCGCAGCCTGGGGTGTCCGTGAGCAGGCAGGGCTTTCTGTGCTGGCACCTTTTCCCTGCGAGGAATCCTCATTTGGATCGGGTTTTGGGGGGGCTGCTAAAATGGCGGGGCGGGGCTGACCAAAGGAGGGACAGCAGCAGTCTTCTTTTCCCGGGACAGAAAGCTTGTGAGGTTTGGCTTTCAGGTGCAGTGTGTGGCGCAGCCTGGGCACTCTGTGGGCAGGCAGGGCTTTCTGTGCTGGCACCTTTTCCCTGCGAGGAATCCTCATTTGCATCGGGTTTTGGGGGGGCTGCTAAAATGGCGGGGCGGGGCTGACCAAAGGGGGACAGCAGCCCTGTTTCCCGGGACAGAAAGCTTGTGAGGTTTGGCTTTCAGGTGCAGTGTGTGGCGCAGCCTGGGCACTCTGTGGGCAGGCAGGGCTTTCTGTGCTGGCACCTTTTCCCTGCGAGGAATCCTCATTTGCATCGGGTTTTGGGGGGCTGCTAAAATGGCGGGGCGGGGCTGACCAAAGGGGGACAGCAGCCCTGTTTCCCGGGACAGAAAGCTTGTGAAGTTTGGCTTTCAGGTGCAGTGTGTGGCGCAGCCTGGGGTGTCCGTGAGCAGGCAGGGCTTTCTGTGCTGGCACCTTTTCCCTGCGAGGAATCCTCATTTGGATGGGGTTTTGGGGGGCTGCTAAAATGGCGGGGCGGGGCTGACCAAAGGGGGGACAGCAGCCCTGTTTCCCGGGACAGAAAGCTTGTGAGGTTTGGCTTTCAGGTGCAGTGTGTGGCGCAGCCTGGGCACTCTGTGGGCAGGCAGGGCTTTCTGTGCTGGCACCTTTTCCCTGCGAGGAATCCTCATTTGCATCGGGTTTTGGGGGGGCTGCTAAAATGGCGGGGCGGGGCTGACCAAAGGGGGGACAGCAGCCCTGTTTCCCGGGACAGAAAGCTTGTGAAGTTTGGCTTTCAGGTGCAGTGTGTGGCGCAGCCTGGGGTGTCCGTGAGCAGGCAGGGCTTTCTGTGCTGGCACCTTTTCCCTGCGAGGAATCCTCATTTGGATCGGGTTTGGATCGGGAGGCCGGCAATGGCGGGGCGGGGCTGACCAAAGGGGGGACAGCAGCCCTGTTTCCCGGGACAGAAAGCTTGTGAGGTTTGGCTTTCAGGTGCAGTGTGTGGCGCAGCCTGGACACTCTGTGGGCAGGCAGGGCTTTCTGTGCTGGCACCTTTTCCCTGCGAGGAATCCTCATTTGCATCGGGTTTGGATCGGGTGGCCGGCAATGGCGGGGCGGGGCTGACCAAAGGGGGGACAGCAGCATTCTTCTTTTCCCGGGACAGAAAGCTTGTGAGGTTTGGCTTTCAGGTGCAGTGTGTGGCGCAGCCTGGGCACTCTGTGGGCAGGCAGGGCTTTCTGTGCTGGCACCTTTTCCCTGCGAGGAATCCTCATTTGCATCGGGTTTTGGGGGGGCTGCTAAAATGGCGGGGCGGGGCTGACCAAAGGGGGGACAGCAGCCCTGTTTCCCGGGACAGAAAGCTTGTGAAGTTTGGCTTTCAGGTGCAGTGTGTGGCGCAGCCTGGGGTGTCCGTGAGCAGGCAGGGCTTTCTGTGCTGGCACCTTTTCCCTGCGAGGAATCCTCATTTGGATGGGGTTTTGGGGGACTGCTAAAATGGCGGGGCGGGGCTGACCAAAGGGGGGACAGCAGCCCTGTTTCCCGGGACAGAAAGCTTGTGAGGTTTGGCTTTCAGGTGCAGTGTGTGGCGCAGCCTGGGCACTCTGTGGGCCGGCAGGGCTTTCTGTGCTGGCACCTTTTCCCTGCGAGGAATCCTCATTTGCATCGGGTTTTGGGGGGGCTGCTAAAATGGCGGGGCGGGGCTTACCAAAGGGGGGACAGCAGCCCTGTTTCCCGGGACAGAAAGCTTGTGAAGTTTGGCTTTCAGGTGCAGTGTGTGGCGCAGCCTGGGGTGTCCGTGAGCAGGCAGGGCTTTCTGTGCTGGCACCTTTTCCCTGCGAGGAATCCTCATTTGCATCGGGTTTGGATCGGGTGGCCGGCAATGGCGGGGCGGGGCTGACCAAAGGGGGGACAGCAGCCCTGTTTCCCGGGACAGAAAGCTTGTGAGGTTTGGCTTTCAGGTGCAGTGTGTGGCGCAGCCTGGGCACTCTGTGGGCAGGCAGGGCTTTCTGTGCTGGCACCTTTTCCCTGCGAGGAATCCTCATTTGGATCGGGTTTTGGGGGGGCTGCTAAAATGGCGGGGCGGGGCTGACCAAAGTGGGGACAGCAGCTCTGTTTCCCGGGACAGAAAGCTTGTGAGGTTTGGCTTTCAGGTGCAGTGTGTGGCACAGCCTGGGCACTCTCTGGCCAACCTGGACTTTCTGTGCTGGCACCTTTTCCCTGCGAGGAATCCTCATTTGGATCGGGTTTGGATCGGGTGGCCGGCAATGGCGGGGCGGGGCTGACCAAAGGGGGGACAGCAGCCCTGTTTGCCGGGACAGAAAGCTTGTGAAGTTTGGCTTTCAGGTGCAGTGTGTGGCGCAGCCTGGGGTGTCGGTGAGCAGGCAGGGCTTTCTGTGCTGGCACCTTTTCCCTGCGAGGAATCCTCATTTGGATCGGGTTTGGATCGGGTGGCCGGCAATGGCGGGGCGGGGCTGACCAAAGGGGGGACAGCAGCAGTCTTCTTTTCCCGGGACAGAAAGCTTGTGAGGTTTGGCTTTCAGGTGCAGTGTGTGGCGCAGCCTGGGCACTCTGTGGGCAGGCAGGGCTTTCTGTGCTGGCACCTTTTCCCTGCGAGGAATCCTCATTTGCATCGGGTTTGGATCGGGTGGCCGGCAATGGCGGGGCGGGGCTGACCAAAGGGGGGGACAGCAACCCTGTATCCCGGGACAGAAAGCTTGTGAGGTTTGGCTTTCAGGTGCAGTGTGTGGCGCAGCCTGGGCACTCTGTGGGCAGGCAGGGCTTTCTGTGGTGGCACATTTCCCTGCGAGGAATCCTCATTTGGATCGGGTTTTGGGGGGGCTGCTAAAATGGCGGGGCGGGGCTGACCAAAGTGGGGACAGCAGCTCTGTTTCCCGGGACAGAAAGCTTGTGAGGTTTGGCTTTCAGGTGCAGTGTGTGGCACAGCCTGGGCACTCTCTGGCCAACCTGGACTTTCTGTGCTGGCACCTTTTCCCTGCGAGGAATCCTCATTTGGATCGGGTTTGGATCGGGTGGCCGGCAATGGCGGGGCGGGGCTGACCAAAGGGGGGACAGCAGCAGTCTTCTTTTCCCGGGACAGAAAGCTTGTGAGGTTTGGCTTTCAGGTGCAGTGTGTGGCGCAGCCTGGGCACTCTGTGGGCAGGCAGGGCTTTCTGTGCTGGCACCTTTTCCCTGCGAGGAATCCTCATTTGGATCGGGTTTTGGGGGGGCTGCTAAAATGGCGGGGCGGGGCTGACCAAAGGGGGGACAGCAGCCCTGTTTCCCGGGACAGAAAGCTTGTGAGGTTTGGCTTTCAGGTGCAGTGTGTGGCGCAGCCTGGGCACTCTGTGGGCAGGCAGGGTTTTCTGTGCTGGCACCTTTTCCCTGCGAGGAATCCTCATTTGGATCGGGTTTGGATCGGGTGGCCGGCAATGGCGGGGCGGGGCTGACCAAAGGGGGGACAGCAGCAGTCTTCTTTTCCCGGGACAGAAAGCTTGTGAGGTTTGGCTTTCAGGTGCAGTGTGTGGTGCAGCCTGGGCACTCTGTGGGCAGGCAGGGCTTTCTGTGCTGGCCCCTTTTCCCTGCGAGGAATCCTCATTTGCATCGGGTTTGGATCGGGTGGCCGGCAATGGCGGTGCGGGGCTGACCAAAGGGGGGAGAGCAGCCCTGTTTCCCGGGACAGAAAGCTTGTGAGGTTTGGCTTTCAGGTGCAGTGTGTGGCGCAGCCTGGGGTGTCCGTGAGCAGGCAGGGATTTCTGTGCTGGCCCCTTTTCCCTGCGAGGAATCCTCATTTGCATCGGGTTTGTATCAGGTGGCCGGCAATGGCGGGGCGGGGCTGACCAAAGTGGGGACAGCAGCAGTCTTCTTTTCCCGGGACAGAAAGCTTGTGAGGTTTGGCTTTCAGGTGCAGTGTGTGGGCGCAGCCTGGGCACTCTGTGGGCAGGCAGGGCTTTCTGTGCTGGCACCTTTTCCCTGCGAGGAATCCTCATTTGGATCGGGTTTGGGTCGGGTGGCCGGCAATGGCGGGGCGGGGCTGACCAAAGGGGGGACAGCAGCAGTCTTCTTTTCCCGGGACAGAAAGCTTGTGAGGTTTGGCTTTCAGGTGCAGTGTGTGGCGCAGCCTGGGCACTCTGTGGGCAGGCAGGGCTTTCTGTGCTGGCACCTTTTCCCTGCGAGGAATCCTCATTTGGATGGGGTTTTGGGGGGGCTGCTAAAATGGCGGGGCGGGGCTGACCAAACGGGGGACAGCAGCCCTGTTTCCCGGGACAGAAAGCTTGTGAAGTTTGGCTTTCAGGTGCAGTGTGTGGCGCAGCCTGGGGGTGTCCGTGAGCAGGCAGGGCTTTCTGTGCTGGCACCTTTTCCCTGCGAGGAATCCTCATTTGCATCGGGTTTGGATCGGGTGGCCGGCAATGGCGGGGCGGGGCTGACCAAAGGGGGGACAGCAGCCCTGTTTCCCGGGACAGAAAGCTTGTGAGGTTTGGCTTTCAGGTGCAGTGTGTGGCGCAGCCTGGGCACTCTGTGGGCAGGCAGGGCTTTCTGTGCTGGTACATTTCCCTGCGAGGAATCCTCATTTGGATCGGGTTTTGGGGGGGCTGCTAAAATGGCGGGGCGGGGCTGACCAAAGTGGGGACAGCAGCTCTGTTTCCCGGGACAGAAAGCTTGTGAGGTTTGGCTTTCAGGTGCAGTGTGTGGCACAGCCTGGGCACTCTCTGGCCAACCTGGACTTTCTGTGCTGGCACCTTTTCCCTGCGAGGAATCCTCATTTGGATCGGGTTTGGGTCGGGTGGCCGGCAATGGCGGGGCGGGGCTGACCAAAGGGGGGACAGCAGCAGTCTTCTTTTCCCGGGACAGAAAGCTTGTGAGGTTTGGCTTTCAGGTGCAGTGTGTGGCGCAGCCTGGGCACTCTGTGGGCAGGCAGGGCTTTCTGTGCTGGCACCTTTTCCCTGCGAGGAATCCTCATTTGGATGGGGATTTGGGGGGGCTGCTAAAATGGCGGGGCGGGGCTGACCAAAGGGGGGACAGCAGCCCTGTTTCCCGGGACAGAAAGCTTGTGAAGTTTGGCTTTCAGGTGCAGTGTGTGGCGCAGCCTGGGGTGTCCCGTGAGCAGGCAGGGCTTTCTGTGCTGGCACCTTTTCCCTGCTAGGAATCCCTCATTTGGATCGGGTTTGGATCGGGTGGCTCGGCAATGGCGGGGCGGGGGCTGACCAAAGTGGGGGACAGCAGCAGTCTTCTTTTCCCGGGACAGAAAGCTTGTGAGGTTTGGCTTTCAGGTGCAGTGTGTGTCGCAGCCTGGGCACTCTGTGGGCAGGCAGGGCTTTCTGTGCTGGCACCTTTTCCCTGCGAGGAATCCTCATTTGGATCGTGTTTTGGGGGTCTGCTAAAATGGCGGGGGCGGGGCTGACCAAACGGGGGACAGCAGCCCTGTTTCCCGGGACAGAAAGCTTGTGAGGTTTGGCTTTCAGGTGCAGTGTGTGGTGCAGCCTGGGCACTCTGTGGGCAGGCAGGGCTTTTCTGTGCTGGCACCTTTTCCCTGCGAGGAATCCTCATTTTGGATCGGGTTTGGATCGGGTGGCCGGCAATGGCGGGGCGGGGCTGACCAAAGGGGGGACAGCAGCAGTCTTCTTTTCCCGGGACAGAAAGCTTGTGAGGTTTGGCTTTCAGGTGCAGTGTGTGGCGCAGCCTGGGGTGTCCGTGAGCAGGCAGGGCTTTCTGTGCTGGCACCTTTTCCCTGCGAGGAATCCTCATTTGCATCGGGTTTGGATCGGGGTGGCCGGCAATGGCGTGGCGGGGCTGACCAAAGGGGGGACAGCAGCCCTGTTTCCCGGGACAGAAAGCTTGTGAGGTTTGGCTTTCAGGTGCAGTGTGTGGCGCAGCCTGGGCACTCTGTGGGCAGGGCAGGGGCTTTCTGTGCTGGCACATTTCCCTGCGAGGAATCCTCATTTGGATCGGGTTTTGGGGGGGGCTGCTAAAATGGCGGGGCGGGGCTGATCAAAGGGGGGACAGCAGCTCTGTTTCCCGGGACAGAAAGCTTGTGAGGTTTGGCTTTCAGGTGCAGTGTGTGGCACAGCCTGGGCACTCTCTGGCCAACCTGGACTTTCTGTGCTGGCACCTTTTCCCTGCGAGGAATCCTCATTTGGATCGGGTTTGGGTCGGGTGGCCGGCAATGGCGGGGCGGGGCTGACCAAAGGGGGGACAGCAGCAGTCTTCTTTTCCCGGGACAGAAAGCTTGTGAGGTTTGGCTTTCAGGTGCAGTGTGTGGCGCAGCCTGGGCACTCTGTGGGCAGGCAGGGCTTTCTGTGCTGGCACCTTTTCCCTGCGAGGAATCCTCATTTGGATGGGGTTTTGGGGGGGCTGCTAAAATGGCGGGGCGGGGCTGACCAAAGGGGGGACAGCAGGCCTGTTTCCCGGGACAGAAAGCTTGTGAGGTTTGGCTTTCAGGTGCAGTATGTGGCGCAGCCTGGGGTGTCCGTGAGCAGGCAGGGCTTTCTGTGCTGGCACCTTTTCCCTGCGAGGAATCCTCATTTGGATCGGGTTTTGGGGGGGCTGCTAAAATGGCGGGGCGGGGCTGATCAAAGGGGGGACAGCAGCCCTGTTTCCCGGGACAGAAAGCTTGTGAGGTTTGGCTTTCAGGTGCAGTGTGTGGCACAGCCTGGGCACTCTCTGGCCAACCTGGACTTTCTGTGCTGGCACCTTTTCCCTGCAAGGAATCCTCATTTGGATCGGATTTGTATCGAGTGGCCGGCAGTGGCGGGGCGGGGCTGACCAAAGTGTGACAGCAGCAGCCTTCTTTTCCCGGGACAGAAAGCTTGTGAGGTTTGGCTTTCAGGTGCTGTGTGTGGCGCAGCCTGGGGTGTCCGTGAGCAGGCAGGGCTTTCTGTGCTGGCCCCTTTTCCCTGCGAGGAATCCTCATTTGGATGGGGTTTTGGGGGGGCTGCTAAAATGGCGGGGCGGGGCTGACCAAAGGGGGGACAGCAGCCCTGTTTCCCGGGACAGAAAGCTTGTGAGGTTTGGCTTTCAGATGCAGTGTGTGGCGCTGCATGGACACTCTGTGGACCGGCAGGGCTTTCTGTGCTGGCACCTTTTCCCTGCGAGGAATCCTCATTTGGATCGGGTTTGGATCGGGTGGCCGGCAATGGCGGGGCGGGGCTGACCAAAGGGGGGACAGCAGCAGTCTTCTTTTCCCGGGACAGAAAGCTTGTGAGGTTTGGCTTTCAGATGCAGTGTGTGACGCAGCCTGGGGTGTCCGTGAGCAGGCAGGGCTTTCTGTGCTGGCACCTTTTCCCTGCGAGGAATCCTCATTTGGATCGGGTTTGGATCGGGTGGCCAGCAATGGCGGGGCGGGGCTGACCAAAGTGTGACAGCAGCAGCCTTCTTTTCCCGGGACAGAAAGCTTGTGAGGTTTGGCTTTCAGGTGCAGTGTGTGGCGCAGCCTGGGGTGTCCGTGAGCAGGCAGGGCTTTCTGTGCTGGTTCCTTTTCCCTGCGAGGAATCCTCATTTGGATCGGGTTTGGATCGGGTGGCCGGCAATGGCGGGGCCGGGCTGACCAAAGGGGGGACAGCAGCAGTCTTCTTTTCCCGGGACAGAAAGCTTGTGAGGTTTGGCTTTCAGGTGCAGTGTGTGGCGCAGCCTGGGCACTCTCTGGCTAACCTGGACTTTCTGTGCTGGCACCTTTTCCCTGCGAGGAATCCTCATTTGGATCGGGTTTGGATCGGGTGGCCGGCAATGGCGGGGCGGGGCTGACCATAGGGGGGACAGCAGCCCTGTTTCCCGGGACAGAAAGCTTGTGAGGTTTGGCTTTCAGGTGCAGTGTGTGGCACAGCCTGGGCACTCTCTGGCCAACCTGGACTTTCTGTGCTGGCACCTTTTCCCTGCGAGGAATCCTCATTTGGATCGGGTTTGGGTCGGGTGGCCGGCAATGGCGGGGCGGGGCTGACCAAAGGGGGGACAGCAGCAGTCTTCTTTTCCCGGGACAGAAAGCTTGTGAGGTTTGGCTTTCAGGTGCAGTGTGTGGCGCAGCCTGGGCACTCTGTGGGCAGCCAGGGCTTTCTGTGCTGGCACCTTTTCCCTGCGAGGAATCCTCATTTGGATCGGTTTTTGGGGGGGCTTCTAAAGTGGCGGGGCGGGGCTGATCAAAGGGGGGACAGCACCTCTGTTTCCCGGGACAGAAAGCTTGTGAAGTTTGGCTTTCAGGTGCAGTGTGTGGCACAGCCTGGGCACTCTCTGGCCAACCTGGACTTTCTGTGCTGGCACCTTTTCCCTGCAAGGAATCCTCATTTGGATCGGATTTGTATCGGGTGGCCGGCAGTGGCGGGGCGGGGCTGACCAAAGGGGGGACAGCAGCAGTCTTCTTTTCCCGGGACAGAAAGCTTGTGAGGTTTGGCTTTCAGGTGCAGTGTGTGGCGCAGCCTGGGCACTCTGTGGGCAGGCAGGGCTTTCTGTGCTGGCACCTTTTCCCTGCGAGGAATCCTCATTTGGATCGGGTTTTGGGGGGGCTGCTATAATGGCGGGGCGGGGCTGACCAAAGGGGGGACAGCAGCCCTGTTTCCCGGGACAGAAAGCTTGTGAGGTTTGGCTTTCAGGTGCAGTGTGTGGCGCAGCCTGGGGTGTCCGTGAGCAGGCAGACCTTTCTGTGCTGGCACCTTTTCCCTGCGAGGAATCCTCATTTGGATCGGGTTTTGGGGGGGCTGCTAAAATGGCGGGGCGGGGCTGATCAAAGGGGGGACAGCAGCTCTGTTTCCCGGGACAGAAAGCTTGTGAGGTTTGGCTTTCAGGTGCAGTGTGTGGCACAGCCTGGGCACTCTCTGGCCAACCTGGACTTTCTGTGCTGGCACCTTTTCCCTGCGAGGAATCCTCATTTGGATCGGGTTTGGGTCGGGTGGCCGGCAATGGCGGGGCGGGGCTGACCAAAGGGGGGACAGCAGCAGTCTTCTTTTCCCGGGACAGAAAGCTTGTGAGGTTTGGCTTTCAGGTGCAGTGTGTGGCGCAGCCTGGGCACTCTGTGGGCAGGCAGGGCTTTCTGTGCTGGCACCTTTTCCCTGCGAGGAATCCTCATTTGGATGGGGTTTTGGGGGGGCTGCTAAAATGGTGGGGCGGGGCTGACCAAAGGGGGGACAGCAGCCCTGTTTCCCGGGACAGAAAGCTTGTGAGGTTTGGCTTTCAGGTGCAGTATGTGGCGCAGCCTGGGGTGTCCGTGAGCAGGCAGGGCTTTCTGTGCTGGCACCTTTTCCCTGCGAGGAATCCTCATTTGGATCGGGTTTTGGGGGGGCTGCTAAAATGGCGGGGCGGGGCTGATCAAAGGGGGGACAGCAGCCCTGTTTCCCGGGACAGAAAGCTTGTGAGGTTTGGCTTTCAGGTGCAGTGTGTGGCACAGCCTGGGCACTCTCTGGCCAACCTGGACTTTCTGTGCTGGCACCTTTTCCCTGCGAGGAATCCTCATTTGCATCGGGTTTGGATCGGGTGGCCGGCAATGGCGGGGCGGGGCTGACCAAAGGGGGGACAGCAGCAGTCTTCTTTTCCCGGGACAGAAAGCTTGTGAGGTTTGGCTTTCAGATGCAGTGTGTGACGCAGCCTGGGGTGTCCGTGAGCAGGCAGGGCTTTCTGTGCTGGCACCTTTTCCCTGCGAGGAATCCTCATTTGGATCGGGTTTGGATCGGGTGGCCAGCAATGGCGGGGCGGGGCTGACCAAAGTGTGACAGCAGCAGCCTTCTTTTCCCGGGACAGAAAGCTTGTGAGGTTTGGCTTTCAGGTGCAGTGTGTGGCGCAGCCTGGGGTGTCCGTGAGCAGGCAGGGCTTTCTGTGCTGGTTCCTTTTCCCTGCGAGGAATCCTCATTTGGATCGGGTTTGGATCGGGTGGCCGGCAATGGCGGGGCCGGGCTGACCAAAGGGGGGACAGCAGCAGTCTTCTTTTCCCGGGACAGAAAGCTTGTGAGGTTTGGCTTTCAGGTGCAGTGTGTGGCGCAGCCTGGGCACTCTCTGGCTAACCTGGACTTTCTGTGCTGGCACCTTTTCCCTGCGAGGAATCCTCATTTGGATCGGGTTTGGATCGGGTGGCCGGCAATGGCGGGGCGGGGCTGACCATAGGGGGGACAGCAGCCCTGTTTCCCGGGACAGAAAGCTTGTGAGGTTTGGCTTTCAGGTGCAGTGTGTGGAACAGCCTGGGCACTCTCTGGCCAACCTGGACTTTCTGTGCTGGCACCTTTTCCCTGCGAGGAATCCTCATTTGGATCGGGTTTGGGTCGGGTGGCCGGCAATGGCGGGGCGGGGCTGACCAAAGGGGGGACAGCAGCAGTCTTCTTTTCCCGGGACAGAAAGCTTGTGAGGTTTGGCTTTCAGGTGCAGTGTGTGGCGCAGCCTGGGCACTCTGTGGGCAGCCAGGGCTTTCTGTGCTGGCACCTTTTCCCTGCGAGGAATCCTCATTTGGATGGGGTTTTGGGGGGGCTGCTAAAATGGTGGGGCGGGGCTGACCAAAGTGGGGACAGCAGCCCTGTTTCCCGGGACAGAAAGCTTGTGAGGTTTGGCTTTCAGGTGCAGTGTGTGGCGCAGCCTGGGCACTCTGTGGGCAGGCAGGGCTTTCTGTGCTGGCACCTTTTCCCTGCGAGGAATCCTCATTTGGATCGGTTTTTGGGGCGGCTGCTAAAGTGGCGGGGCGGGGCTGATCAAAGGGGGGACAGCACCTCTGTTTCCCGGGACAGAAAGCTTGTGAAGTTTGGCTTTCAGGTGCAGTGTGTGGCACAGCCTGGGCACTCTCTGGCCAACCTGGACTTTCTGTGCTGGCACCTTTTCCCTGCAAGGAATCCTCATTTGGATCGGATTTGTATCGGGTGGCCGGCAGTGGCGGGGCGGGGCTGACCAAAGGGGGGACAGCAGCAGTCTTCTTTTCCCGGGACAGAAAGCTTGTGAGGTTTGGCTTTAAGGTGCAGTGTGTGGCGCAGCCTGGGCACTCTGTGGGCAGGCAGGGCTTTCTGTGCTGGCACCTTTTCCCTGCGAGGAATCCTCATTTGCATCGGGTTTGGATCGGGTGGCCGGCAATGGCGGGGCGGGGCTGACCAAAGGGGGGACAGCAGCAGTCTTCTTTTCCCGGGACAGAAAGCTTGTGAGGTTTGGCTTTCAGATGCAGTGTGTGACGCAGCCTGGGGTGTCCGTGAGCAGGCAGGGCTTTCTGTGCTGGCACCTTTTCCCTGCGAGGAATCCTCATTTGCATCGGGTTTGGATCGGGTGGCCAGCAATGGCGGGGCGGGGCTGACCAAAGTGTGACAGCAGCAGCCTTCTTTTCCCGGGACAGAAAGCTTGTGAGGTTTGGCTTTCAGGTGCTGTGTGTGGCGCAGCCTGGGGTGTCCGTGAGCAGGCAGGGCTTTCTGTGCTGGCACCTTTTCCCTGCGAGGAATCCTCATTTGGATGGGGTTTTGGGGGGGCTGCTAAAATGGCGGGGCGGGGCTGACCAAAGGGGGGACAGCAGCCCTGTTTCCCGGGACAGAAAGCTTGTGAGGTTTGGCTTTCAGGTGCAGTGTGTGGCGCTGCCTGGACACTCTGTGGACCGGCAGGGCTTTCTGTGCTGGCACCTTTTCCCTGCGAGGAATCCTCATTTGGATCGGGTTTTGGGGGGGCTGCTAAAATGGCGGGGCGGGGCTGATCAAAGGGGGGACAGCAGCCCTGTTTCCCGGGACAGAAAGCTTGTGAGGTTTGGCTTTCAGGTGCAGTGTGTGGCGCAGCCTGGGCACTCTCTGGCCAACCTGGACTTTCTGTGCTGGCACCTTTTCCCTGCGAGGAATCCTCATTTGGATCGGGTTTGGGTCGGGTGGCCGGCAATGGCGGGGCGGGGCTGACCAAAGGGGGGACAGCAGCAGTCTTCTTTTCCCGGGACAGAAAGCTTGTGAGGTTTGGCTTTCAGGTGCAGTGTGTGGCGCAGCCTGGGCACTCTGTGGGCAGGCAGGGCTTTCTGTGCTGGCACCTTTTCCCTGCAAGGAATCCTCATTTGGATCGGATTTGTATCGAGTGGCCGGCAATGGCGGGGCGGGGCTGACCAAAGTGTGACAGCCGCAGCCTTCTTTTCCCGGGACAGAAAGCTTGTGAGGTTTGGCTTTCAGGTGCTGTGTGTGGCGCAGCCTGGGGTGTCCGTGAGCAGGCAGGGCTTTCTGTGCTGGCACCTTTTCCCTGCGAGGAATCCTCATTTGGATGGGGTTTTGGGGGGGCTGCTAAAATGGCGGGGCGGGGCTGACCAAAGCGGGGACAGCAGCCCTGTTTCCCGGGACAGAAAGCTTGTGAGGTTTGGCTTTCAGGTGCAGTGTGTGGCGCAGCCTGGGGTGTCCGTGAGCAGGCAGGGCTTTCTGTGCTGGTTCCTTTTCCCTGCGAGGAATCCTCATTTGGATCGGGTTTGGATCGGGTGGCCGGCAATGGCGGGGCCGGGCTGACGAAAGGGGGGACAGCAGCAGTCTTCTTTTCCCGGGACAGAAAGCTTGTGAGGTTTGGCTTTCAGGTGCAGTGTGTGGCGCAGCCTGGGCACTCTCTGGCTAACCTGGACTTTCTGTGCTGGCACCTTTTCCCTGCGAGGAATCCTCATTTGGATCGGGTTTGGATCGGGTGGCCGGCAATGGCGGGGCGGGGCTGACCATAGGGGGGACAGCAGCCCTGTTTCCCGGGACAGAAAGCTTGTGAGGTTTGGCTTTCAGGTGCAGTGTGTGGCACAGCCTGGGCACTCTCTGGCCAACCTGGACTTTCTGTGCTGGCACCTTTTCCCTGCAAGGAATCCTCATTTGGATCGGATTTGTATCGGGTGGCCGGCAGTGGCGGGGCGGGGCTGACCAAAGGGGGGACAGCAGCAGTCTTCTTTTCCCGGGACAGAAAGCTTGTGAGGTTTGGCTTTCAGGTGCAGTGTGTGGCGCAGCCTGGGCACTCTGTGGGCAGGCAGGGCTTTCTGTGCTGGCACCTTTTCCCTGCGAGGAATCCTCATTTGCATCGGGTTTGGATCGGGTGGCCGGCAATGGCGGGGCGGGGCTGACCAAAGGGGGGACAGCAGCAGTCTTCTTTTCCGGGACAGAAAGCTTGTGAGGTTTGGCTTTCAGATGCAGTGTGTGACGCAGCCTGGGGTGTCCGTGAGCAGGCAGGGCTTTCTGTGCTGGCACCTTTTCCCTGCGAGGAATCCTCATTTGCATCGGGTTTGGATCGGGTGGCCAGCAATGGCGGGGCGGGGCTG
The DNA here is from genome assembly GCF_036250125.1 of Pseudopipra pipra. Classification (NCBI taxonomy): domain Eukaryota; kingdom Metazoa; phylum Chordata; class Aves; order Passeriformes; family Pipridae; genus Pseudopipra; species Pseudopipra pipra. Next base: position 18,125 of record NW_026990954.1, read on the forward strand.
ACCAAAGTGTGACAGCAGCAGCCTTCTTTTCCCGGGACAGAAAGCTTGTGAGGTTTGGCTTTCAGGTGCAGTGTGTGGCGCAGCCTGGGCACTCTCTGGCCAACCTGGACTTTCTGTGCTGGCACCTTTTCCCTGCGAGGAATCTTCATTTGCATCGGGTTTGGGTCGGGTGGCCGGCAATGGCGGGGCGGGGCTGACCAAAGGGGGGACAGCAGCAGTCTTCTTTTCCCGGGACAGAAAGCTTGTGAGGTTTGGCTTTCAGGTGCAGTGTGTGGCGCAGCCTGGGCACTCTGTGGGCAGCCAGGGCTTTCTGTGCTGGCACCTTTTCCCTGCGAGGAATCCTCAGTTGGATGGGGTTTTGGGGGGGCTGCTAAAATGGCGGGGCGGGGCTGACCAAAGGGGGGACAGCAGCCCTGTTTCCCGGGACAGAAAGCTTGTGAGGTTTGGCTTTCAGGTGCAGTATGTGGCGCAGCCTGGGGTGTCCGTGAGCAGGCAGGGCTTTCTGTGCTGGCACCTTTTCCCTGCGAGGAATCCTCATTTGGATCGGGTTTTGGGGGGGCTGCTAAAATGGCGGGGCGGGGCTGATCAAAGGGGGGACAGCAGCCCTGTTTCCCGGGACAGAAAGCTTGTGAGGTTTGGCTTTCAGGTGCAGTGTGTGGCACAGCCTGGGCACTCTCTGGCCTTCCTGGACTTTCTGTGCTGGCACCTTTTCCCTGCAAGGAATCCTCATTTGGATCGGATTTGTATCGAGTGGCCGGCAATGGCGGGGCGGGGCTGACCAAAGTGTGACAGCAGCAGCCTTCTTTTCCCGGGACAGAAAGCTTGTGAGGTTTGGCTTTCAGGTGCTGTGTGTGGCGCAGCCTGGGGTGTCCGTGAGCAGGCAGGGCTTTCTGTGCTGGCACCTTTTCCCTGCGAGGAATCCTCATTTGGATGGGGTTTTGGGGGGGCTGCTAAAATGGCGGGGCGGGGCTGACCAAAGGGGGGACAGCAGCCCTGTTTCCCGGGACAGAAAGCTTGTGAGGTTTGGCTTTCAGGTGCAGTGTGTGGCGCTGCCTGGACACTCTGTGGACCGGCAGGGCTTTCTGTGCTGGCACCTTTTCCCTGCGAGGAATCCTCATTTGGATCGGGTTTTGGGGGGGCTGCTAAAATGGCGGGGCGGGGCTGACCAAAGGGGGGACAGCAGCCCTGTTTCCCGGGACAGAAAGCTTGTGAGGTTTGGCTTTCAGGTGCAGTGTGTGGCGCAACCTGGGGTGTCCGTGAGCAGGCAGGGCTTTCTGTGCTGGCACCTTTTCCCTGCGAGGAATCCTCATTTGGATCGGGTTTGGATCGGGTGGCCGGCAATGGCGGGGCGGGGCTGACCAAAGGGGGGACAGCAGCAGTCTTCTTTTCCCGGGACAGAAAGCTTGTGAGGTTTGGCTTTCAGGTGCAGTGTGTGGCGCAACCTGGGCACTCTGTGGGCAGGCAGGGCTTTCTGTGCTGGCACCTTTTCCCTGCGAGGAATCCTCATTTGCATCGGGTTTGGATCGGGTGGCCGGCAATGGCGGGGCGGTGCTGACCAAAGGGGGGACAGCAGCAGTCTTCTTTTCCCGGGACAGAAAGCTTGTGAGGTTTGGCTTTCAGATGCAGTGTGTGACGCAGCCTGGGGTGTCCGTGAGCAGGCAGGGCTTTCTGTGCTGGTTCCTTTTCCCTGCGAGGAATCCTCATTTGGATCGGGTTTGGATCGGGTGGCCGGCAATGGCGGGGCCGGGCTGACCAAAGGGGGGACAGCAGCAGTCTTCTTTTCCCGGGACAGAAAGCTTGTGAGGTTTGGCTTTCAGGTGCAGTGTGTGGCGCAGCCTGGGCACTCTGTGGGCAGGCAGTGTTTTCTGTGCTGGCACCTTTTCCCTGCGAGGAATCCTCATTTGGATCGGGTTTTGGGGGGGCTGCTAAAATGGCGGGGCGGGGCTGATCAAAGGGGGGACAGCAGCCCTGTTTCCCGGGACAGAAAGCTTGTGAGGTTTGGCTTTCAGGTGCAGTGTGTGGCACAGCCTGGGCACTCTCTGGCCTACCTGGACTTTCTGTGCTGGCACCTTTTCCCTGCAAGGAATCCTCATTTGGATCGGATTTGTATCGAGTGGCCGGCAATGGCGGGGCGGGGCTGACCAAAGTGTGACAGCAGCAGCCTTCTTTTCCCGGGACAGAAAGCTTGTGAGGTTTGGCTTTCAGGTGCTGTGTGTGGCGCAGCCTGGGGTGTCCGTGAGCAGGCAGGGCTTTCTGTGCTGGCACCTTTTCCCTGCGAGGAATCCTCATTTGGATGGGGTTTTGGGGGGGCTGCTAAAATGGCGGGGCGGGGCTGACCAAAGGGGGGACAGCAGCCCTGTTTCCCGGGACAGAAAGCTTGTGAGTTTTGGCTTTCAGGTGCAGTGTGTGGCGCTGCCTGGACACTCTGTGGACCGGCAGGGCTTTCTGTGCTGGCACCTTTTCCCTGCGAGGAATCCTCATTTGGATCGGGTTTTGGGGGGGCTGCTAAAATGGCGGGGCGGGGCTGACCAAAGGGGGGACAGCAGCCCTGTTTCCCGGGACAGAAAGCTTGTGAGGTTTGGCTTTCAGGTGCAGTGTGTGGCGCAACCTGGGGTGTCCGTGAGCAGGCAGGGCTTTCTGTGCTGGCACCTTTTCCCTGCGAGGAATCCTCATTTGGATCGGGTTTGGATCGGGTGGCCGGCAATGGCGGGGCGGGGCTGACCAAAGGAGGGACAGCAGCAGTCTTCTTTTCCCGGGACAGAAAGCTTGTGAGGTTTGGCTTTCAGGTGCAGTGTGTGGCGCAGCCTGGGCACTCTGTGGGCAGGCAGGGCTTTCTGTGCTGGCACCTTTTCCCTGCGAGGAATCCTCATTTGCATCGGGTTTGGATCGGGTGGCCGGCAATGGCGGGGCGGGGCTGACCAAAGGGGGGACAGCAGCAGTCTTCTTTTCCCGGGACAGAAAGCTTGTGAGGTTTGGCTTTCAGATGCAGTGTGTGACGCAGCCTGGGGTGTCCGTGAGCAGGCAGGGCTTTCTGTGCTGGTTCCTTTTCCCTGCGAGGAATCCTCATGTGGATCGGGTTTGGATCGGGTGGCCGGCAATGGCGGGGCCGGGCTGACCAAAGGGGGGACAGCAGCAGTCTTCTTTTCCCGGGACAGAAAGCTTGTGAGGTTTGGCTTTCAGGTGCAGTGTGTGGCGCAGCCTGGGCACTCTGTGGGCAGGCAGTGTTTTCTGTGCTGGCACCTTTTCCCTGCGAGGAATCCTCATTTGGATCGGGTTTTGGGGGGGCTGCTATAATGGCGGGGCGGGGCTGACCAAAGGGGGGACAGCAGCCCTGTTTCCCGGGACAGAAAGCTTGAGAGGTTTGGCTTTCAGGTGCAGTGTGTGGCACAGCCTGGGGTGTCCGTGAGCAGGCAGGGCTTTCTGTGCTGGCACCTTTTCCCTGCGAGGAATCCTCATTTGGATCGGGTTTTGGGGGGGCTGCTAAAATGGCGGGGCGGGGCTGACCAAAGGGGGGACAGCAGCAGTCTTCTTTTCCCGGGACAGAAAGCTTGTGAGGTTTGGCTTTCAGGTGCAGTGTGTGGCGCAGCCTGGGCACTCTGTGGGCAGGCAGGGCTTTCTGTGCTGGCACCTTTTCCCTGCGAGGAATCCTCATTTGCATCGGGTTTGGGTCGGGTGGCCGGCAATGGCGGGGCGGGGCTGACCAAAGGGGGGACAGCAGCAGTCTTCTTTTCCCGGGACAGAAAGCTTGTGAGGTTTGGCTTTCAGATGCAGTGTGTGACGCAGCCTGGGGTGTCCGTGAGCAGGCAGGGCTTTCTGTGCTGGCACCTTTTCCCTGCGAGGAATCCTCATTTGCATCGGGTTTGGATCGGGTGGCCAGCAATGGCGGGGCGGGGCTGACCAAAGTGTGACAGCAGCAGCCTTCTTTTCCCGGGACAGAAAGCTTGTGAGGTTTGGCTTTCAGGTGCAGTGTGTGGCGCAGCCTGGGCACTCTGTGGGCAGGCAGGGCTTTCTGTGCTGGCACCTTTTCCCTGCGAGGAATCCTCATTTGGATGGGGTTTTGGGGGGGCTGCTATAATGGCGGGGCGGGGCTGACCAAAGGGGGGGACAGCAGCCCTGTTTCCCGGGACAGAAAGCTTGTGAGGTTTGGCTTTCAGGTGCAGTGTGTGGCGCAGCCTGGGGTGTCCGTGAGCAGGCAGACCTTTCTGTGCTGGCACCTTTTCCCTGCGAGGAATCCTCATTTGGATCGGGTTTTGGGGGGGCTGCTAAAATGGCGGGGCGGGGCTGATCAAAGGGGGGACAGCAGCTCTGTTTCCCGGGACAGAAAGCTTGAGAGGTTTGGCTTTCAGGTGCAGTGTGTGGCACAGCCTGGGCACTCTCTGGCCAACCTGGACTTTCTGTGCTGGCACCTTTTCCCTGCAAGGAATCCTCATTTGGATCGGATTTGTATCGAGTGGCCGGCAATGGCGGGGCGGGGCTGACCAAAGTGTGACAGCAGCAGCCTTCTTTTCCCGGGACAGAAAGCTTGTGAGGTTTGGCTTTCAGGTGCTGTGTGTGGCGCAGCCTGGACACTCTGTGGACCGGCAGGGCTTTCTGTGCTGGCACCTTTTCCCTGCGAGGAATCCTCATTTGCATCGGGTTTGGATCGGGTGGCCGGCAATGGCGGGGCGGGGCTGACCAATGGGGGGACAGCAGCAGTCTTCTTTTCCCGGGACAGAAAACTTGTGAGGTTTGGCTTTCAGGTGCAGTGTGTGGCACAGCCTGGGCACTCTCTGGCCAACCTGGACTTTCTGTGCTGGCACCTTTTCCCTGCAAGGAATCCTCATTTGGATCGGATTTGTATCGGGTGGCCGGCAGTGGCGGGGCGGGGCTGACCAAAGGGGGGACAGCAGCAGTCTTCTTTTCCCGGGACAGAAAGCTTGTGAGGTTTGGCTTTCAGGTGCAGTGTGTGGCGCAGCCTGGGCACTCTGTGGGCAGGCAGGGCTTTCTGTGCTGGCACCTTTTCCCTGCGAGGAATCCTCATTTGGATCGGATTTGTATCGGGTGGCCGGCATTGGCGGGGCGGGGCTGACCAAAGGGGGGACAGCAGCAGTCTTCTTTTCCCGGGACAGAAAGCTTGTGAGGTTTGGCTTTCAGATGCAGTGTGTGACGCAGCCTGGGGTGTCCGTGAGCAGGCAGGGCTTTCTGTGCTGGCACCTTTTCCCTGCGAGGAATCCTCATTTGCATCGGGTTTGGATCGGGTGGCCAGCAATGGCGGGGCGGGGCTGACCAAAGTGTGACAGCAGCAGCCTTCTTTTCCCGGGACAGAAAGCTTGTGAGGTTTGGCTTTCAGGTGCAGTGTGTGGCGCAGCCTGGGGTGTCCGTGAGCAGGCAGGGCTTTCTGTGCTGGTTCCTTTTCCCTGCGAGGAATCCTCATTTGGATCGGGTTTGGATCGGGTGGCCGGCAATGGCGGGGCCGGGCTGACCAAAGGGGGGACAGCAGCAGTCTTCTTTTCCCGGGACAGAAAGCTTGTGAGGTTTGGCTTTCAGGTGCAGTGTGTGGCGCAGCCTGGGCACTCTGTGGGCAGGCAGGGCTTTCTGTGCTGGCACCTTTTCCCTGCGAGGAATCCTCATTTGGATGGGGTTTTGGGGGGGCTGCTAAAATGGCGGGGCGGGGCTGACCAAAGGGGGGACAGCAGCCCTGTTTCCCGGGACAGAAAGCTTGTGAGGTTTGGCTTTCAGGTGCAGTGTGTGGCGCAGCCTGGGGTGTCCTTGAGCAGGCAGACCTTTCTGTGCTGGCACCTTTTCCCTGCGAGGAATCCTCATTTGGATGGGGTTTTGGGGGGGCTGCTAAAATGGCGGGGCGGGGCTGATCAAAGGGGGGACAGCAGCTCTGTTTCCCGGGACAGAAAGCTTGTGAGGTTTGGCTTTCAGGTGCAGTGTGTGGCACAGCCTGGGCACTCTCTGGCCAACCTGGACTTTCTGTGCTGGCACCTTTTCCCTGCGAGGAATCCTCATTTGGATCGGGTTTGGGTCGGGTGGCCGGCAATGGCGGGGCGGGGCTGACCAAAGGGGGGACAGCAGCAGTCTTCTTTTCCCGGGACAGAAAGCTTGTGAGGTTTGGCTTTCAGGTGCAGTGTGTGGCGCAGCCTGGGCACTCTGTGGGCAGGCAGGGCTTTCTGTGCTGGCACCTTTTCCCTGCGAAGAATCCTCATTTGGATCGGGTTTTGGGGGGGCTGCTAAAATGGCGGGGCGGGGCTGACCAAACGGGGGACAGCAGCCCTGTTTCCCGGGACAGAAAGCTTGTGAGGTTTGGCTTTCAGGTGCAGTGTGTGGCGCAGCCTGGGGTGTCCGTGAGCAGGCAGGGCTTTCTGTGCTGGCACCTTTTCCCTGCGAGGAATCCTCATGTGGATGGGGTTTTGGGGGGGCTGCTAAAATGGCGGGGCGGGGCTGACCAAAGGGGGGACAGCACCTCTGTTTCCCGGGACAGAAAGCTTTTGAAGTTTGGCTTTCAGGTGCAGTGTGTGGCACAGCCTGGGCACTCTCTGGCCAACCTGGACTTTCTGTGCTGGCACCTTTTCCCTGCAAGGAATCCTCATTTGCATCGGATTTGTATCGGGTGGCCGGCAGTGGCGGGGCGGGGCTGACCAAAGGGGGGACAGCAGCAGTCTTCTTTTCCCGGGACAGAAAGCTTGTGAGGTTTGGCTTTCAGGTGCAGTGTGTGGCGCAGCCTGGGCACTCTGTGGGCAGCCAGGGCTTTCTGTGCTGGCACCTTTTCCCTGCGAGGAATCCTCATTTGCATCGGGTTTGGATCGGGTGGCCGGCAATGGCGGGGCGGGGCTGACCAAAGGGGGGACAGCAGCAGTCTTCTTTTCCCGGGACAGAAAGCTTGTGAGGTTTGGCTTTCAGATGCAGTGTGTGACGCAGCCTGGGGTGTCCGTGAGCAGGCAGGGCTTTCTGTGCTGGCACCTTTTCCCTGCGAGGAATCCTCATTTGCATCGGGTTTGGATCGGGTGGCCAGCAATGGCGGGGCGGGGCTGACCAAAGTGTGACAGCAGCAGCCTTCTTTTTCCGGGACAGAAAGCTTGTGAGGTTTGGCTTTCAGGTGCAGTGTGTGGCGCAGCCTGGGGTGTCCGTGAGCAGGCAGGGCTTTCTGTGCTGGTACCTTTTCCCTGCGAGGAATCCTCATTTGGATCGGGTTTGGATCGGGTGGCCGGCAAAGGCGGGGCGGGGCTGACCAAAGGGGGGACAGCAGCAGTCTTCTTTTCCCGGGACAGAAAGCTTGTGAGGTTTAGCTTTCAGGTGCAGTGTGTGGCGCAGCCTGGGCACTCTGTGGGCAGGCAGGGTTTTCTGTGCTGGCACCTTTTCCCTGCGAGGAATCCTCATTTGCATCGGGTTTGGATCGGGTGGACGGCAATTGCGGGGCGGGGCTGACCAAAAGGGGGACAGCAGCCCTGTTTCCCGGGACAGAAAGCTTGAGAGGTTTGGCTTTCAGGTGCAGTGTGTGGCACAGCCTGGGGTGTCCGTGAGCAGGCAGGGCTTTCTGTGCTGGCACCTTTTCCCTGCGAGGAATCCTCATTTGGATCGGGTTTTGCGGGGGCTGCTAAAATGGCGGGGCGGGGCTGACCAAAGGGGGGGACAGCAGCCCTGTATCCCGGGACAGAAAGCTTGTGAGGTTTGGCTTTCAGGTGCAGTGTGTGGCGCAGCCTGGACACTCTGTGGGCAGGCAGGGCTTTCTGTGCTGGCACCTTTTCCCTGCGAGGAATCCTCATTTGCATCGGGTTTGGATCGGGTGGACGGCAATTGCGGGGCGGGGCTGACCAAAGGGGGGACAGCAGCCCTGTTTCCCGGGACAGAAAGCTTGTGAAGGTTGGCTTTCAGGTGCAGTGTGTGGCGCAGCCTGGGGTGTCCTTGAGCAGGCAGACCTTTCTGTGCTGGCACCTTTTCCCTGCGAGGAATCCTCATTTGGATCGGGTTTTGGGGGGGCTGCTAAAATGGCGGGTCGGGGCTGACCAAAGGGGGGACAGCAGCCCTGTTTCCCGGGACAGAAAGCTTGTGAAGTTTGGCTTTCAGGTGCAGTGTGTGGCGCAGCCTGGGGTGTCCGTGAGCAGGCAGGGCTTTCTGTGCTGGCACCTTTTCCCTGCGAGGAATCCTCATTTGGATCGGGTTTTGGGGGGGCTGCTAAAATGGCGGGGCGGGGCTGATGAAAGGGGGGACAGCACCTCTGTTTCCCGGGACAGAAAGCTTGTGAGGTTTGGCTTTCAGGTGCAGTGTGTGGCGCAGCCTGGACACTCTGTGGACAGGCAGGGCTTTCTGTGCTGGCACCTTTTCCCTGCGAGGAATCCTCATTTGGATCGGGTTTTGGGGGTGCTGCTAAAATGGCGGGGCGGGGCTGACCAAACGGGGGACAGCAGCCCTGTTTCCCGGGACAGAAAGCTTGTGAGGTTTGGCTTTCAGGTGCAGTGTGTGGCGCAGCCTGGGGTGTCCGTGAGCAGGCAGACCTTTCTGTGCTGGCACCTTTTCCCTGCGAGGAATCCTCATTTGGATGGGGTTTTTGGGGGGGCTGCTAAAATGGCGGGGCGGGGCTGATCAAAGGGGGGACAGCAGCTCTGTTTCCCGGGACAGAAAGCTTGTGAGGTTTGGCTTTCAGGTGCAGTGTGTGGCACAGCCTGGGCACTCTCTGGCCAACCTGGACTTTCTGTGCTGGCACCTTTTCCCTGCAAGGAATCCTCATTTGGATCGGATTTGTATCGAGTGGCCGGCAATGGCGGGGCGGGGCTGACCAAAGTGTGACAGCAGCAGCCTTCTTTTCCCGGGACAGAAAGCTTGTGAGGTTTGGCTTTCAGGTGCAGTGTGTGGCGAAGCCTGGGGTGTCCGTGAGCAGGCAGGGCTTTCTGTGCTGGCACCTTTTCCCTGCGAGGAATCCTCATTTGGATCGGGTTTTGGGGGGGCTGCTAAAATGGCGGGGCGGGGCTGACCAAAGGGGGGACAGCAGCCCTGTTTCCCGGGACAGAAAGCTTGTGAGGTTTGGCTTTCAGGTGCAGTGTGTGGCGCTTCCTGGACACTCTGTGGGCAGGCAGGGCTTTCTGTGCTGGCACCTTTTCCCTGCGAGGAATCCTCATTTGCATCGGGTTTGGATCGGGTGGCCGGCAATGGCGGGGCGGGGCTGACCAAAGGGGGGACAGCAGCAGTCTTCTTTTCCCGGGACAGAAAACTTGTGAGGTTTGGCTTTCAGGTGCAGTGTCTGGTGCAGCCTGGGCACTCTGTGGGCTGGCAGACCTTTCTGTGCTGGCACCTTTTCCCTGCGAGGAATCCTCATTTGGATCGGGTTTTGGGGGGGCTGCTAAAATGGCGGGGCGGGGCTGACCAAAGGGGGGACAGCAGGCCTGTTTCCCGGGACAGAAAGCTTGTGAGGTTTGGCTTTCAGGTGCAGTGTGTGGCGCAGCCTGGGGTGTCCGTGAGCAGGCAGGGCTTTCTGTGCTGGCACCTTTTCCCTGCGAGGAATCCTCATTTGGATCGGGTTTTGGGGGGGCTGCTAAAATGGCGGGGCGGGGCTGACCAAAGGGGGGACAGCAGCCCTGTTTCCCGGGACAGAAAGCTTGTGAGGTTTGGCTTTCAGGTGCAGTGTGTGGCGCAGCCTGGGCACTCTGTGGGCAGGCAGGGCTTTCTGTGCTGGCACCTTTTCCCTGCGAGGAATCCTCATTTGGATCGGGTTTGGATCGGGTGGCCGGCAATGGCGGGGCGGGGCTGACCAAAGGGGGGACAGCAGCCCTGTTTCCCGGGACAGAAAGCTTGTGAAGTTTGGCTTTCAGGTGCAGTGTGTGGCGCAGCATGGGGTGTCCGTGAGCAGGCAGGGCTTTCTGTGCTGGCACCTTTTCCCTGCGAGGAATCCTCATTTGGATCGGGTTTGGATCGGGTGGCCAGCAATGGCGGGGCGGGGCTGACCAAAGGGGGGACAGCAGCAGTCTTCTTTTCCCGGGACAGAAAGCTTGTGAGGTTTGGCTTTCAGGTGCAGTGTGTGGCGCAGCCTGGGGTGTCCGTGAGCAGGCAGACCTTTCTGTGCTGGCACCTTTTCCCTGCGAGGAATCCTCATTTGGATGGGGTTTTGGGGGGGCTGCTAAAATGGCGGGGCGGGGCTGACCAAAGGGGGGACAGCAGCCCTGTTTCCCGGGACAGAAAGCTTTTGAAGTTTGGCTTTCAGGTGCAGTGTGTGGCGCAGCCTGGGGTGTCCGTGAGCAGGCAGACCTTTCTGTGCTGGCACCTTTTCCCTGCGAGGAATCCTCATTTGGATCGGGTTTTGGGGGGGCTGCTTATAGGGCGGGGCGGGGCTGATCAAAGGGGGGACAGCACCTCTGTTTCCCGGGACAGAAAGCTTGTGAGGTTTGGCTTTCAGGTGCAGTGTGTGGCACAGCCTGGGAACTCTCTGGCCAACCTGGACTTTCTGTGCTGGCACCTTTTCCCTGCAAGAAATCCTCATTTGGATCGGATTTGTATCGGGTGGCCGGCAATGCCGGGCCGGGGCTGACCAAAGGGGGGACAGCAGCAGTCTTCTTTTCCCGGGACAGAAAGCTTGTGAGGTTTGGCTTTCAGGTGCAGTGTGTGGCGCAGCCTGGGGTGTCCGTGAGCAGGCAGGGCTTTGTGTACTGGCACCTTTTCCCTGCGAGGAATCCTCATTTGCATCGGGTTTGGATCGGGTGGCCGGCAATGGCGGGGCGGGGCTGACCAAAGGGGGGACAGCAGCCCTGTTTCCCGGGACAGAAAGCTTGTGAGGTTTGGCTTTCAGGTGCAGTGTGTGGCGCAGCCTGGGGTGTCCGTGAGCAGGCAGGGCTTTCTGTGCTGGCACCTTTTCCCTGCGAGGAATCCTCATTTGGATCGGGTTTTGGGGGGGCTGCTAAAATGGCGGGGCGGGGCTGACTAAAGGGGGGACAGCAGCCCTGTTTCCCGGGACAGAAAGCTTGTGAGGTTTGGCTTTCAGGTGCAGTGTGTGGCGCAGCCTGGGCACTCTGTGGGCAGGCAGGGCTTTCTGTGCTGGCACCTTTTCCCTGCGAGGAATCCTCATTTGGATCGGGTTTTGGGGGGCTGCTAAAATGGCGGGGCGGATTGACCAAAGGGGGGGACAGCAGCCCTGTTTCCCGGGACAGAAAGCTTGTGAGGTTTGGCTTTCAGGTGCAGTGTGTGGCACAGCCTGGGCACTCTCTGGCCAACCTGGACTTTCTGTGCTGGCACCTTTTCTCTGCGAGGAATCCTCATTTGGATCGGGTTTTGGGGGGGCTGCTAAAATGGCGGGGCGGGGCTGACCAAAGTGGGGACAGCAGCCCTGTTTCCCGGGACAGAAAGCTTGTGAGGTTTGGCTTTCAGGTGCAGTGTGTGGCGCAGCCTGGGGTGTCCGTGAGCAGGCAGGGCTTTCTGTGCTGGCACCTTTGCCCTGCGAGGAATCCTCATTTGGATCGGGTTTGGATCGCGTGGCCGGTAATGGCGGGGCGGGGCTGACCAAAGGGGGGACAGCAGCCCTGTTTCCCGGGACAGAAAGCTTGTGAGGTTTGGCTTTCAGGTGCAGTGTCTGGTGCAGCCTGGGCACTCTGTGGGCTGGCAGACCTTTCTGTGCTGGCACCTTTTCCCTGCGAGGAATCCTCATTTGGATTGGGTTTGGGGGGGGCTGCTAAAATGGCGGGGCGGGGCTGACCAAAGGGGGGACAGCAGCCCTGTTTCCCGGGACAGAAAGCTTGTGAGGTTTGGCTTTCAGGTGCAGTGTGTGGCGCAGCCTGGGGTGTCCGTGAGCAGGCAGGGCTTTCTGTGCTGGCACCTTTTCCCTGCGAGGAATCCTCATTTGGATCGGGTTTGGATCGGGTGGCCGGCAATGGCGGGGCGGGGCTGACCAAAGGGGGGACAGCAGCAGTCTTCTTTTCCCGGGACAGAAAGCTTGTGAGGTTTGGCTTTCAGGTGCAGTGTGTGGTGCAGCCTGGGCACTCTGTGGGCTGGCAGACCTTTCTGTGCTGGCACCTTCTCCCTGCGAGGAATCCTCATTTGGATTGGGTTTGGGGGGGGCTGCTAAAATGGCGGGGCGGGGCTGACCAAAGGGGGGACAGCAGCCCTGTTTCCCGGGACAGAAAGCTTGTGAGGTTTGGCTTTCAGGTGCAGTGTGTGGCGCAGCCTGGGCACTCTGTGGGCAGGCAGGGCTTTCTGTGCTGGCACCTTTTCCCTGCGAGGAATCCTCATTTGCATCGGGTTTGGGGGGGGCTGCTAAAATGGCGGGGCGGGGCTGACCAAAGGGGGGACAGCAGCCTGTTTCCCGGGACAGAAAGCTTGTGAGGTTTGGCTTTCAGGTGCAGTGTGTGGCGCAGCCTGGGGTGTCCGTGAGCAGGCAGGGCTTTCTGTGCTGGCACCTTTTCCCTGCGAGGAATCCTCATTTGGATCGGGTTTTGGGGGGGCTGCTAAAATGGCGGGGCGGGGCTGACCAAAGGAGGGACAGCAGCAGTCTTCTTTTCCCGGGACAGAAAGCTTGTGAGGTTTGGCTTTAAGGTCCAGTGTGTGGCACAGCCTGGGCACTCTCTGGCCAACCTGGACTTTCTGTGCTGGCACCTTTTCCCTGCGAGGAATCCTCATTTGGATCGGGTTTGGATCGGGTGGCCGGCAATGGCGGGGCGGGGCTGACCAAAGGGGGGACAGCAGCCCTGTTTCCCGGGACAGAAAGCTTGTGAAGTTTGGCTTTCAGGTGCAGTGTGTGGCGCAGCCTGGGGTGTCCGTGAGCAGGCAGGGCTTTCTGTGCTGGCACCTTTTCCTGCGAGGAATCCTCATTTGCATCGGGTTTGGATCGGGTGGCCGGCAATGGCGGGGCGGGGCTGACCAAAGGGGGGACAGCAGCAGTCTTCTTTTCCCGGGACAGAAAGCTTGTGAGGTTTGGCTTTCAGGTGCAGTGTGTGGCGCAGCCTGGGCACTCTGTGGGCAGGCAGGGCTTTCTGTGCTGGCACCTTTTCCCTGCGAGGAATCCTCATTTGGATCGGGTTTTGGGGGGGCTGCTAAAATGGCGGGGCGGGGCTGACCAAAGGGGGGACAGCAGCCCTGTTTCCCGGGACAGAAAGCTTGTGAGGTTTGGCTTTCAGGTGCAGTGTGTGGCGCAGCCTGGGCACTCTGTGGGCAGGCAGGGCTTTCTGTGCTGGCACCTTTTCCCTGCGAGGAATCCTCATTTGGATCGGGTTTGGATCGGGTGGCCGGCAATGGCGGGGCGGGGCTGACCAAAGGGGGGACAGCTGCAGTCTTCTTTTCCCGGGACAGAAAGCTTGTGAGGTTTGGCTTTCAGGTGCAGTGTGTGGCGCAGCCTGGGCACTCTGTGGGCAGCCAGGGCTTTCTGTGCTGGCACCTTTTCCCTGCGAGGAATCCTCATTTGCATCGGGTTTGGATCGGGTGGCCGGCAATGGCGGGGCGGGGCTGACCAAAGGGGGGACAGCAGCAGTCTTCTTTTCCCGGGACAGAAAGCTTGTGAGGTTTGGCTTTCAGATGCAGTGTGTGACGCAGCCTGGGGTGTCCGTGAGCAGGCAGGGCTTTCTGTGCTGGCACCTTTTCCCTGCGAGGAATCCTCATTTGCATCGGGTTTGGATCGGGTGGCCAGCAATGGCGGGGCGGGGCTGACCAAAGGGGGGACAGCTGCAGTCTTCTTTTCCCGGGACAGAAAGCTTGTGAGGTTTGGCTTTCAGGTGCAGTGTGTCGCGCAGCCTGGGGTGTCCGTGAGCAGGCAGGGCTTTCTGTGCTGGTACCTTTTCCCTGCGAGGAATCCTCGTTTGGATCGGGTGGCCGGCAATGGCGGGGCGGGGCTGACCAAAGGGGGGACAGCAGCAGTCTTCTTTTCA